>NC_133312.1:4407800-4408392 GCF_012295235.1 Primulina huaijiensis | reverse complement strand
TGATTTTGAAGCACTGAAACTCCCTAGTGAACTAATGGTAGGAATATATATTCTGAACATTTCTGAATTCTGATTCTGATTCTGGCCTCACCCCTTAGAGGAGAGAACATATAGGGGACTGATATCAGTTTAGCCATGAAATTCACTAACGTGCTCAGTGCTTACTAATTCTGATTTCTGTCTGAATACTGTGATTTCTGAATTCTGATTCCTGTTCTGGAAACAAGAGTTTTCTGTATATTATTGTATTTCTGTTTCTGTAAAAATGGTGTTTGAAAACTGGGAGTTATTCCCGCCCCTTCTTACTGAGTGACAACTATATCACTCACCCACCAAACCCATCTCAGATAAGAACGAGGAAGAAAAGCTAGAAGAAGAAGAGCAGATTCAATTCTGGGGCTGGTGAAGGAGACCGTTGTTATCAGTTCTAATTTATGTGTAGTCCGCTGCATTTGTTAAGACGATGTTATATTTGGTTTTACATTTCCGCTGTAAAACATTATTATTTGAGTTGTATCAGACAATGAATATTCAGTATTGTGAATAAAAGACTGGTTTCTGAAAATTCTGTACTTCTGAGGCTTGTTGTTTT
>NC_133312.1:4394311-4407407 GCF_012295235.1 Primulina huaijiensis | reverse complement strand
GCTATAGAAGACTTCATTTCACGGGAAGACTGGAGTTGATGCAAATAAATATTTGGCACATTTTATTTTATTTATAGAATAAAATCTTGTTAAGATTGAGATTTGAACTTAACTCAACCCAAAAACTAACTCAAGAGTAAGTAGCTCAAGAAAGAAGATCGTCGAAATAGTTCATCGTAGGAATTCATAAAACTATTCTACTACTTATTAGGATCGAAATGGTTCTTATACCTACATATATGGAGCATTTCTTATTGTCCCAAACAAAGTATACGACACGCATGTCCAACAGTTTCAAACAAAGAAAATTTTGAACTAATTACACTAAAAAAAAAAAAGGGATTAGCGACGGTTTTTTTAAAAACGTCGCTAAAAGGGTTAGGCGACGGTTGTAGCGACGGTTCGGAGATCCGTAACAGGAGATCGCGTCGCTATCAATCAGCGACGGTTTCTCAAACACCGTCGCCCGTAGCGACGGTATTATTGAACAAGACCGTCGCTATTTTAGCGACGGTTTCGATACAAACCGTCGTCACTTTAGCGACGGTTATAAACACACCGTCGCTAATCTAAAGCGATGGTTTAACTAAACCGTCGCTGAATAAAAGTGACGGGTTTTAAAAAAACCGTCGCTATAAAAAACCGTAGCTTAATGAAGCGACAGTTTTCTGTATATAAAGAAATTAAAATTAATCAGAATACTACGCCAAATTTCATAGATACAATACACCGAAAAAATTAAATATTAAATTTTCTGTAAAAAAAAAAGCTTTAAAAACTTAACTTGGGCGAAGATATGCAGATCCACGTAACGCTGGAAGATCACACCGACGAACAAATCTACGAAATTAATACAAAAACATGTTAGTACAAAGTAAAAAAAACCGAAAAGGCGAAAATCGCTGAAGTAAAAATGTTCGAGAACTACGGTATATAAAGAATCATAGCGACGGTTATTGAAACAATCGTCGCCATTAGCAACGGTGTTGAGTTAACCGTCGCTTTTAGCGACTGTTTTGTGAAAAAACGTCGTCGATCTAGATCGGCGACGGTTGTTGTTCAAATTTCGCTTTGAGAAAACCGCCGCTATTAGCGACGAACGAGAATAACCGTCGCCAAATATGACGACGATTTTTTATTATACCGTCGTACATATAACCCGTCGCACAAAATGGCGACGGGTTTTGACAAACGGTCGCTAATATAACGACGGTTAATGTAAAACTGTCACTACAATAGCGACCGTTTTTGTTAAACCGTCGCTAATATAGCGACGGTGTATTAGAAACCGTCGCTATATCAGCGACGGTTTGTCAAAAACTGTCGCTAATGAGCGACGGATTATCGAAAACCGTCGCTATGTTAAGTGAGCGACGGAATTATCAAAATCCGTCGCTACGATTGCGACGGTTTATTAGAAACTGTCGCTATACTAGCAACGGTTTGTCAAAAACCGTCGCTATTCTTACCTTTTTTTTTGTAGTGTTAATTAAGTAAAAAAACCTAAAATAGGAAAGTACCGAGTCCTGTCCATTCCCTTAGGGGGCGTTTGGTTGATGGGATAAGGTGGGTTTATTTTTTTTAACCCACCTTATCCCTCGTTTGGTACGCGTGATTATTTAACCAAGTCAATCCCTGCTATGAATGATTAAGTTATATTAAGTAGGTTAAAATAATACTTCCTCACCCCCTAGGATTATTTATCCCACTCTTAATTCATCCTATTTTTCCAATTTTACCCTTCTCCTAAATTCAAACTCACCACCACTTCCTTCCACCGACAACCCCCACCGTCGGCTGATGACCACCGCCGACAGCCGACCGACGACCACCGCCGACCGCCGACGACCGCCGGCCACCGCTGCCGCCGCTTCCGGCCGCCCACCGCCAGCCGCCGACAACCGCTGCCCGCCGACCGCCGCCGGAGTGGAAGAATAAAAAAAAAAAAGAAAGGGCAATTTTGTCATTTCATCAAAAAATTCAAAATTATCCTACACTTAAAAATCTTACCAAACATACTACCATATATTACATATCTACGACAATCATTTTCTTTATCATTTACATACTAATCATTAGTTTATTTTATCATGTAACCAAACGCAGCCTTATAGTTTAAGCCACACGTAATTAAAATAACTGTAAGTTTTCGTCGACATAACATCATATGAATAATAGAAAAATGCCAAGATCTTGCTTGAGTTCTGTTAATTGAAGAAATGAGAGTCGAACAAGTTCTGTTCTTCTCGAGCTGGATCAATATTATTTCTTCTTGTTTTTTGAGTACAGAAGAATACATGCCTTTATACTTCTTATTCTAAACAACCGTAAGAGTGCTACTCTAACATCTAATAAGGGAAAGCGTACTAATTTTGAACACGTTTCTTTATACAACATTATAACCAAACAAGTTCAAAGATTTATAGCGGTCGAAAGAAACCGAACTTTGATGCCAAATTGCCAACGGGGATGGACAGAGTCAATATCATACAGTTCACACTTTAATGCTGTTTGTGGAAATAAATAACAAATCAAGAAATAAAACTGCATGTATATGTGCAAACAAACAAATGAAACTCTTTTTTTAATTATTTGGGTCATTTTCTTTATCCACTGTCTCTCAGGAACTGTTGATAGGACGAAGTAGTTCCTATTGGCCTGTATTCTCTACCCCCTAACCTCCCCAACTCCCCAATTTTGTGGCGTTGTGTTTCTTGGAATGCATGCATTGTTTTCTTGGGAAATGTAGAGAATGTTTGTTTATGACGATCTTTTGAACTTTCTCTTCGTTGAATTAGCTTGGTACGATCCTTTTCATTACATGGTTTTATGGATAAGATAATGTGATGTTTATATTGGTCATCTGAGCTTCTAAGACAGTATATGTATGTATTATGTTTGAAGAAACAAAAGGGTATATCATTTATCTTGCACTCCATTTATTTGATGATGGTTTTGCTAACCTTCTTCCAGACTTCTTTTTTTGGTTCTTTTGGCATATCATGGGGTTCATGGAGAACTTCTTTTACGTCAATTGAGCGTAAAGACTGATCGGTTATGTCGAAAAGATCATCACGAATCCGAGGATCATGCTGGAAAGTAATATCAACTGTATGTGGGGTGGGCTTGATGTCCTTGAGTCCGGCCAAGGCCAAGCCTGTAATGACCAGATTTCAAATGGAGGGCTGATGAATAAACACATTATCGGTATGGCTGTAACGTTAAATTCTCAGCATTTTGGATATATACACATATGATGTATTTGTAATGGCGTATGAATTTTGATAAATTATAAAATTTACGCTGTTGAATGGATATTGTTGGTTTAAGAGTAGGTGATGCTACCTATGATGACCAACTCTGTTTTGAGGGAGATTTAGATTTTAGCCTTAATTCTTGATTTATTGCACGGTCATTTAATAAATTTTACTCCATTCCAAGGAAAATGACTTGATGCCATTTCAGATATTTAAGATTGTAAATTGTATATATTGCGGCAGATTATCCACGAAAGCTAGATCGGCTTGGAAGTTTTAATGAAGAATGTCAGAAAATTCAAGTAAGTTTCAGCTTAAGACCTTCAATGAGCAGTAGTCTGAATTTTGTGTTCTTTGTGATCAAGAATGATTTAAGGGCCAGATATATGGATCCAATCAACCAAAAGGATAACCATTTTTTTAGCTTAATTATCTAAAGCTTTAAAATTTGGCACCTCTGATTTTAAAAGTTTTGCACGTATTATAGTTTTCGCCCCGTAAATCGAAGTCCTGATTTCATCCTTGCCTGTGCCTTAGAGATCCAGAAAATGAACTAATCTATGCTTTATTTTCATCAGCTTGTAGCAGACTTGGCGATATGTAGAGCTGATACAAGAGAAACAAGATTCAGTAATCTTATTCAAGAAAATATCTGCATCGAGAATGACAACACAAATCAAATGATCGTTAAGAGACTGCAACATGAGAAAACTGAGTCTGACCCTCTTCATCATCTGGTGAAAACTCAATACAGGGCAAGACATAAGGGCAAAAAGTCTGCTCACAAGTCTTCTTTGTATCACAATTCAGCAAGCTTGATTCGCCGGCCTCCTTCAATTTCAGCCGGAACATCTTTAAACAAGCTCAGGATTGCGGAAATATTAGGTGTAATATGCACTCGAGATGCAGACTTGAAGATGAAACATGTGCAGAGGAGAGCTAAAGTCTTTGTTGATCAGATGTTTATTGACAGAAGATTCAATGGAAAACAAAAAACAAGCTCCGAGTGTAAACCCTTCTCCGATGCATTGGAATTTTTAAGTACAAAAAAGGATTTGTTCAGGGAATTCTCGCCTGAGCCAAATCCCATGTTAGCAAGATTCATTAAGCCAGTGCTAGATGTCAAATTCTCAGAATTTGAGAGCACGTATGATACTAGTTCGGAAAAAAGCGGGAAAAAGCAACTTGCAGAAACCTTTCTTGGAAAAGATTGATCATAAGTGCCAATACGTCTCCAAAACACATTTCACGCGCCATCTCGATAAGATAGTAATATTGAAGCCATCCCCACAAAAAATTAGATATTGGGAAAACATAATCTGTCATTGCTCGTCTGTGCAATCGTATCAGAAATTGGGTGTTACAGAACCCAATAAGAAACCAACATCCTTCTCTTTCAAAGAGATGAAGAGAAAGTTGCAACATACATTTGGAGGCAACAGAAAAGGAACCAAACAGCTTTCAATGAAGGGAAATTCTAATAAACTTTCCAATAATAGACCCATTTTGGGAGTCGGAGATTGTATCTGTCGTGGCATGGACATCGCGAATTCTGTCAGTTCTTCCAAAAATGTTGAGTTTAGGGAAACCCGAAGCAAGAAATCATCCCTCAGATCCATCGAGAGGCCTGATAATATTTGCATGAAGGAGGCAGTGCGCAAAAAAATAGACTTCCCAAGTGTTAGCCTCTCCATGAAACAAGAATTCGATGTGATTTTTGAGGCGAAGAGACAACTTTACGCTAGAGTGAATGATGTGAATGCATTAGAGAACACAAAAAGAAAAAGATCCCCAAAAACTGTGGCCCGGATTCTTTCCTCTCCAGAACATGATTTCAGCTGGCCAATAAGCCCGAAACGGGGCAGCCTATATGCTCAAATGAGATCTACTACTTACAGCAACTCTCCTAATATCGCTCGAAGAAGTTGCTTGATAATGAATGAGAGGCAAAGAATTTGGCCAAGTCCATTGAGACCAAGTAAAGAAGTTACATGTGATGAAGGTCCATTGAGACCAAGTAAAGAAGTTACATGTGATGAAGATTATAAGATATATGAAGGTATAGAAACTTTGGAGACGAAAAAATGTTCATCTATGATCCTAACCACGGATGATCATGAATATTGTGCCGTCCTTTCTGAAGCTGATTAAGTGGACTTTAATAACGGTACAACCTATTCCATTAATCCCTGTTCTCTTTTATTCTACTAATATCCTCTTTATCGGTTTGGCACATTTCTACAGGAGAACAAAAAACCGAGGAAATAGATAGCATCCAGAAACATGAAAATTGCACTTCAGAAGTGGAAAGTGAATCCACCAGCACAGTAAAAAGAAGTGATGTTACAGAGTTACTGGAGGAGGATGAAAGTGCGGTTCATTTCATGGTGAGTCCATCTTTTTTAAGTCAAGAAATGGTCATCAATATGTAGCACTTCTGTTCCTTTATGTACCCTGTTGCTACAACTTAAGGACGCTTTCTCTGGCATCCAATGCCGGACCAAAAGGATCAGGAAAAGGGCAGTCCCCAAATTTACTATGTCAAATAAAAAATTCTGGATCTTTGAATAAAAACATGTTTAGCCTGTACAAATTTTGATGGAAAATTGATGATGCCGGTTGAGTAACCTTTTACCTTTCTCACAAGTTTCTGACTTGGCAGGACATGCATTCAGAGAATGAGACATTGACATCTACATTGGATGATATCCCTTTCACTCCTTCGAGCAGTTGCGACATCACTAAATATCAAGAAGCACATCGAACCCCGGTTTCTGTAATTGAACCATTTTTCACTGATGTCATCAACAGTCTGCCAAGCACCACGTTTCAAACTGGTAACTAACACTGGCATAAACAAAACCTTATCCATCATTATCCTCCTTCTGTTTCATACAAACTTTACATGAAATTATTTGCAGTTGAACTATCATTACAACCACTTTGTCTTGACTTTGAAGAATGCTCATCTGAGTCAACCCCCCAAGATCCTCAACTTGACATTAAAACCTGCACGAATGAACAAGATCCCATATCAGTTTATGTCCATTTAGTACTCCAAGCTTCTTGTATGAACTGGGATCATCTATCAGAAATTGGTCGACTACCTGAAGAACTGATCCACGCATCACTATTCGATGAACTGGAGTTTCTGTTGGCAAGTCAACAAAGGAGGCAGCTGCCTGCATTTGTAAATTTTAAACGTGTTGATTGATTTGTCAAAGTTGGTGCAGTAGAAGGAAATTCAGACGCAAAAAACGCATATTCACACGGTCGAGGGGTTCTATAAATAGAGCTCCCCCTTCATTCTGAAATCATCACTTCTTCGATTTTTCTCTATCTTATAGCATTCTATAATATTTGTGAGGTGTTTGTTCTCCTGTGTTAAGAGAGTGTGTGTTCTCTTTGGAAACACAGTGAGTAAGTTGTACACCACAAAATATTATAGTGGAAATTCTTTTCATCTTACCCGTGGTTTTTACCCTAATAATTTTTAGGGGTTTTCCACGTAAATCTCGGTGTCCAGTTTATTCTTTATTTTCGGGTTTTATTATCTCAAATTCCGCACGTGGGACCAACAAGTGGTATCAGAGCCTTGGTTTAAAATTTATTAAAATTCTGAGTATGCTCTGTGGTTGCAGCCTAGACTGATCTTCCACATAAGAAAAGATTTTTTGAGATTTTTTTATTTAAGGCGAGATTATTTTCTCCAGTCTACTAAATTGTTGTAGACATAATAGCGGGAAGGTACGAGATAGCAAAGGTCAACGGAAGTAATTTTATGCTGTGGAAAATAAAGATACAAGCAGTTTTAAGAAAGGAGAATTGCTTGGCGGCTATTGGAGATAGACCGGTGGAGATTACTGATAATGGAAAGTGGAATGAGATGAATGACAATGCTGTTGCCAATTTACACTTGGCTATAACAGACGAAGTTTTGTCAAGTATCTCTGAGATAAAAATAGCCAAAGTTATCTGGGATACTGTGACAAAGATGTACGAGGTCAAGTCGCTAAACAACATGATTTTCCTAAAGAGAAGGCTTTATACTCTTCGGATGGCGGAATCCTCATCGATAACCGACCATATCAACACACTAAATACTCTATTTGCCCAACTCACTTCCATGGGGCATAAAATATGGGAAAATGAACGTGCGGAGCTTCTACTTCAAAGTCTACCAGATTCATATGATCAACTTATCATCAACATTACCAACAATATTCTTATGGGCTTTCTAAGATTCGATGATGTCTTAACTGCGGTTCTCGGTGAAGAAAGCCGGCGCAAGAATAAGGAAGATAGGTTGGTAACATCGAAGCAGGCGGAGGCTTTACCGATGATAAGAGGAAGATTTATGGACCGTGACTCCAGTGGGAGCCAAAGACGAGGTAGATCAAAGTCGAGAAGTAAGAAGAAAAATATTTACTGCTTTAAATGTGGCGGTAAAGGGCACTTCAAGAAAGAGTGTACGAGTATCGACAAGAGTTCTCAAGGAAATGTGGCAAGTACTTCAGGCAGTGGTGAAATATTATTCAGCGAAGCAGCAACAGTTGCAGAAGGCAGACATAAATTTTGTGACACATGGATTATGGATTCAGGAGCGACGTGGCACATGACGTCTCGGAGAGAATGGTTTGATCATTATGAATCAGTCTCAGGAGGATCTGTATTCATGGGAAATGATCATGCCTTGGAAATCGCTGGGGTCGGTACTATCAAAATTAAAATGTTTGATGGCACCATTCGCACCATACAGGAGGTACGACATGTGAAAGGGCTGACAAAAAATCTTTTGTCCTTGGGGCAATTGGATGACATCGGGTGCAAAACTCGTATCGAGAACGGGATCATGAAAATTGTGAAAGGCGCGCTTGTGGTTATGAAGGCGGAAAAGGTTGCTGCAAATCTGTATGTAGTTTTGGGAGAAACACACAAAGAGGCAGAACTAGCTGTTTCATCAATTGGTTCAGGAGAAGAATTAACAGTGTTATGGCATAGAAAGCTCGGGCATATGTCAGAACGGGGGTTGAAAATTCTCTCAGAACGGAAGCTGCTGCCGGGACTTACAAAAGTGTCATTACCCTTTTGTGAGCACAGTGTTACCAGTAAACAACATAGATTAAAGTTTGGCACTTCTACTGGCAGGAGCAAAAGCATGTTGGAGCTGATTCATTCGGATGTTTGGCAAGCACCGGTTGTATCCCTAGGAGGAACGAGATATTTTGTCTCGTTCATTGATGATTTCTCTAGGAGATGTTGGGTGTATCCAATCAAGAAGAAATCAGATGCTTTCCAGATCTTCAAAGATTTCAAAGCGCGGGTTGAACTTGATTCAGAAAAAGAAAATCAAGTGTTTGAGGACTGACAATGTATGAGAATATACCAGTGATGAGTTTGATGCATATTGTCAACATGAGGGCATCAAAAGACAATTCACGACGGCTTACACACCTCAACAGAATGGAGAGGCAGAGCGGATGAATACAACCTTGTTGGACAGAACAAGAGCTATGTTGAGGACTGCGGGTCTAGACAAGTCATTTTGGGCAGAAGCAGTCAAAACCGCTTGTTATATTATCAATCGTTCTCCTTCAGTGGCGATTGATCTGAAGACTCCGATGGAGATGTGGACCGGAAAGCCGACATATTATTCTTATTTGCATACATTTGGAAGTCCGGTGTACGTTCTGTACAAAGAGCAAGAAAGATCAAAGTTGGATTCGAAATCCAGAAAATGTATCTTCTTGGGTTATGCTGATGGAGTAAAGGGGTTTCGCTTGTGGGATCCTACTGTTCACAAGCTTGTCATCAGCAGGGATGTTATCTTCGAAGAAGATAAAGTAAAGGGAGACCAAAGCACACCGAATTCAGAAACTACTATATTTCAGGTGGAAAATAAGACGGATGAAGGTCAAATTTCTTGTGAAGCAGTACCAGAGCACGAAGAACAAGAACATGTTGAGTCTGAAGTTTCCAATGTGAGGCAGTCAACTCGAGACAGAAGACCACCAGGTTGGCTTTCAGATTATGTCACTGAAAGCAACATTGCATATTGTCTATTATCAGAGGATGGTGAGCCATCGAGTTTCCACGAGGCTACTCAAAGCTCGGATGTATCTTTGTGGATGATAGTAATGCAAGAAGAATTAGAAGCATTAGACATGAATATAACTTGGGATCTTGTCACACTACCACGAGGGAGGAAAGCCATTGGAAACAGATGGGTTTATAAGATCAAACGTGATGGCAATAACCAAGTAGAGCGGTATCATGCTAGGTTGGTGGTGAAAGGGTATGCTCAAAAAGAAGGCATTGACTTCAATGAGAAATTTTCTCCTGTGGTTCGGCTTACAACAGTCAGACTAGTGTTGGCATTGTGTGCGGTGTTTGAACTACATATAAAACAGCTAGATGTGAAAACGGCGTTTCTTCATGGAGATCTTGAAGAAGAAATTTATATGCTCCAGCCAGAAGATTTTGCGGAAAAAGGCAAAGAGAACTTGGTTTGCAGGTTGAACAAATCTCTGTACGGTCTCAAACAGGCGCCGAGGTGTTGGTACAAGAGATTTGATTCCTATATTATGAGCCTTGGATACAACAGACTGAGTGCAGACCCTTGTACATATTTCAAGAGGTCTGGTGATGATTATATCATTTTGCTGTTGTATGTGGACGATATGTTGGTAGTAGGCCCCAACAAAGATCAGGTCTAAGGATTGAAGGCACAATTGGCTAGGAAATTTGATATGAAGGACTTGGGACCAGCAAACAAGATTCTAGGGATGCAAGTTCACCGAGACAGAAGTAACAGAAAGATTTGGCTTTAAAAAAAAAATTATTTGAAGAAAATCTTGCAACGCTTCAACATGCAAGATAGTAAGCCAATAGCGACCCCTCTTCCTGTTAACTTCAAGTTATCCTCCGAGATGTGTCCTAGCAGTGAAGCAGAGAGGATGGCGATGTCTCGAGTACCATATGCATCGGCCGTGGGCAGTTTGATGTTCGCTATGATCTGTACAAGACCAGACATTGCTCAAGCAGTGGGAGCAGTTAGTCGGTATATGACGAATCCTGGACGAGAGCATTGGAACACTGTCAAGAGGATCCTTAGATACATTAAGGGTACCTCGAATGCTGCATTATGTTATGGAGGATCAGATTTTACATTAAGGGACTATGTCGATTCAGATTATGCAGGTGATCCTGATAAGAGGAAATCTACTACTGGTTATGTGTTTATACTTGCAGGAGGAGCAGTAAGCTGGGTTTCAAAACTGCAGACAGTTGTAGCGCTATCTACAACACAGGCAGAATACATGGCAGCTACTCAAGGTTGGAAGGAGGCAATATGGATTAAAAGGTTATTGGAGGAGATTGGGCACAAACTAGAGAATGTTCATTTGTTTTGTGACAGTCAGAGTGTCTTGCACATCGCAAGGAATCCAGCCTTTCATTCCAAGACGAAACACATTGGAGTACAATTTCACTTTGTGCGGGAAATAGTAGAAGAAGGAAGCGTGGATATGCAGAAGATCCATACGAAAGATAACATAGCTGATTTTCTGACCAAGCTAGTGAACATTGATAAGTTCGAGTGGTGTAGATCCTCAAGTGGCCTAGCGGAAACGTAAGCAGTAGGGAATGACAAGATTGAAAGGATGTATGGAGATGTGTTTGATTCTCAATCAAATCTCCAAGTGGGAGAAATGTTGGCAAGTCAACAAAGGAGGCAGCTGCATTTGTAAATTTTAAACGTGTTGATTGATTTGTCAAAGTTGGTGCAGTAGAAGGAAATTCAGACGGAAATATGAATACGCGTTTTTAACGCGTATTCACACGGTCGAGGGGCTCTATAAATAGAGCTCCCCCCTTCATTCTGAAATCATCCCTTCTTCGAATTTTCTCTCATCTTATAGCATTCTATAATATTTGTGAGGTGTTTGTTCTCCTGTATTAAGAGAGTGTGTGTTCTCTTTGGAAACACAGTGAGTAAGTTGCACACCACAAAATATTACAGTGGAAATTCTTTTCATCTTGCCCGTGGTTTTTACCCTAATAATTTTTAGGGGTTTTCCACATAAATCTCGGTGTCCAGTTTATTCTTTATTTTCGGATTTTATTAACTCAAATTCCGTACGTGGGACCAACAGTTTCCTCTTATCGATCCTAACCTCAATCCAAAGCTTCTATTTGATCATATAAATGAAGTTTTACTAGAGATTTATCAATGGAACTTCTCCTCTCCTCCTTGGATAACATTCATAAAACCAAAAATCATGAGTTTGCCATTGGAAGAAGTTGTGTTTGATGAGATCATGAAAGAAGCTGACTTCTGTGTACTGCCTCAGACAGAGAAACGAACTTTGAACCAGACTGTTTTGAAAGACATTGCGAATTCTAGAATGTGGCTCGATGCCCGGCTTGATACCGAGCAAGTTGTGATTCAAGTGTCAGAATATTTTATAGAGGAGTTCATACTGGATGTGCTACTTGAATTTCATACATACATTTGTTCATTCTATTAAATTTTTTTTTCCTCTGAGTTCATTGTGTACCAGGTGAAGCTAGTGAATGTTTATTGATTTTTAAGTGTGGAAAAATAAATATATCTATTCATTAAAAAAATCGCATCGTTAATAAATAGGTGAAGCAAGTATCCTTCTGCTTGCAGTACACCTCTTCTATCAAGAGTTTAAAATCAGATTATCCAACTTAGGATGATATTAAATTTAATATTTTTATTGTCTATGTTAATCAACCAAGTCTGGGTGGTGTAGTTGGTTATCACGCTAGTCTCACACCGCAGAGGTCCCTGGTGGTTCGAAGCTGGGCTCAGACATTTGCCCTTTTTTTTTTTTTTAAAGATAAGACATTCTATGTACAGAATTTGTTTATTTTTTTCGAGCATATCATAACACCGAGAAAAACGACCTAAATTATTAAAGAGATTGAGATTTGGAATTTGAATTATATTTTGGTGTTTCACAAAAAATTATGTTATTTTTTTCTCATAAATAAGATGATTAATTAATTTCATTGAAAATTGACTTTGTGAATTCACTCTATTCATTTATCTTTTTTCTTATAATTTATAACATGTTATTAGTACGATGATGTAACTAACTGAGAATGAAAATAAATCTAATTCTATTGATGTTGTTGAAGTGATACAACGTGCTATCAATGCTCGATTTAACTATATATTTTGTTGGTGTTCTAGAAATAGCATAATTATAATTATTGATACTTTGGTGGTCGTGAAGTATCATGATGTAGATGGTTACGAGACAACATGTGACTTATGACATATGAGCTAACTTTAACTTAAAACTTCTAACCCAAAGTTAGGTGAAAAAATACTTCCATTTGTCTCGAATGAGTTAAGTTGACATCAAAATATATATATTGTTGAAAAATTATTTAAAAATATGAAAAATATTTGTGTTGAAAATGTGAATGTTGAATGTTGAAAATTAGGTAAAATTAGGTGTTGAATCTTGAAAATTAGTGTGTGATGATGTAGGTAATGATGTATTTTATTTTTGGATTATTTGTAAAAATTTTCTATAAATAGATATCTCATTTGTGAAGAAAATCACAATTGAGTTGAGAGAAAAATATTATAAAGTGTGTAGTGTGATAATTTTGAGAGTTTGAGATTTTTACTTTTTACCGTAAATTTTTACTTTTTCACAACACGTTATCTGGAATGGTCTCTAAAGTCCTTCATATTTTTCCAAGCTCTGAACAAAAGAAAAAGGTAACAAAAGTAATAATATTTATTTTACTGTTATTTATTTATTGTTTATATATGTAATATATAATATAATGTTATT
>NC_133312.1:4387348-4388447 GCF_012295235.1 Primulina huaijiensis | reverse complement strand
ATTCAACCTTTAATGCCACTATTTTAGTAGAGCAACATTTCCTTATATGAATTAAGATATCATGGTATATGTGATACATTCGATTTAGTACTCTCGAAGAGTTTACCAAAATAATCAAGTACTTTGAAAAATTAATTTGCATTGAAATACTTGAAAAATGTAAAATTATGTATATAGTTATGGATTGAACATTTACTACAAGAATTATATATTTTCATAAGTTATAATACACATGAAAAATAATAAAATGTTTTTATATTTATAAGTCACATCCATTGATGGTTATTCTATCATTTGATGCTTAAAATATATTTTTTTGTAATTTGAAGATGAAGAAATTGATTTTATCGAGATCAAAGATTTACATAAGGTTATTAACAACAACTGAAAATAATGATATCGATCTTCTTACAAAGTTATCAGCATCAAATTTTGGCAAATCAATGTACACAATTGGAATATGAAGATTTAATAAATTCAAGTGATGTTTGCAATAGGAGGGGCAATCAAAGTTGTACTTTTTTCTTTGTTTATGTTATTTGCTCATTGTAAGGCACGAGATTATATCATTTTAATCCGAGATTATTTAATTCAAGAATTTTGGAATGGTGAATTAGATTCCACGGTTTTTGTAATTAATTAGGATTGAAATTGAATTAAAAGAGTGAGCGGGGGCCGATGTGCAAATAGTGAAAAGTTGAGGGACTAAAGTGCAAATATTGAAATTTGAGTGGACACATGTCACATGCAATTTGATATAACTTTTGTCAACTCCTTAGCACCTTCAGCGAGAACCGAGTGCATTCTCTGGAAAATTTTCAAAGCTTCTTCATCCCGTAGAATTTTGATTATTCCAAATCCGTCTATCAGAATTTTAATCCGAACACGGTACCGTATTCCTCTCCTCGACAGCTACTATTGGACATAAGTTTTATTGAGTTCTGTTATCATTTGAAATTATGATATTGGGAGAATTGTTATTTGATCATTATTATGTGTTCTGGGAATACTAGACACTGTAGAATCGAAGTTAGATCAGAAAACGGATTGATTCTGGAATTATTATGATTTTCTGATTATATTAATTGAAAATGGGACA
>NC_133312.1:4365459-4387111 GCF_012295235.1 Primulina huaijiensis | reverse complement strand
GATGTTTGGTTTATATCGATGTTTGATTAGGAGTGGATTTACTTCTATTACTGAGATTCGATATAGTATGCCAACGTCTGGAAACCGGGATCCCTAGACTAGGAATGAGTCTAGTCTGAGCTGTAGAGTCACGAGTTATTTACAGTTTTATATCGATTTATGTTTTCAGATTTAATACATGTGATTGATATTTGTTTCATGCTTTTATATCGATTATATGATTGCATGTTTTGTTGATTTATACTGGGATGTATTTCTCACCGGAATTATCCGGCTGTTGTCGTGTTTGTATGTGTGCATGGCAACAGGTGGGACAGGATCGGGGCCAGGAAGAAGATGAGAGAGATCGTGATTAGAGTGGAGACTTCGGACTTTGATGTAAATAGGGTTTGGAACACTTGACATGTAGTTGTTACACCTTAGTTTGAGTTTGATGTTTGTTGTACAAGACTTGTACTGTTATACTGATATGTATATTAGATGAATTCCATTACGTTCCGCACTGTATAAAAAAAAAATTTAGACCCAGATTAATTAATGTGATCCAATTATCCCAATGAAGATTAAGAAGATGATTAGCGTCCGGGTCCCCACACTCATGGTTTTCATAACAAGATTTTTAATGAAGCAGTTATCAAGTAACGAAAAATTTCGTACTTTTTTCCCTTCAGTAGGATTTTGTCCCATTAGGTTGTAACGAGACACATATATCGTCGGGAAGACATCAGAAGAAAATATCAGATGATGTACTCTTTTTCCTTTTCTCAAAGGTTTTTCCCACAGAGTTTTACCGTCTATGTTTTAAGAAGACAACTCTCGAGTTCCGATGAATTTCTCAAGCATCTATCTTGTCAAATTGATATTTTAATAAATCTTTGTTGAATAAATAATTATATAAGGGAGAATGTTATAGATAATTTTTTTATTATAGATGATTATTGTATTGAGTTAAATTTGTAAGATTTGTCATCAACATAAATATGACAAGATAATATATGTAAATAGTTGTATTGTGCTATTTTCTCTTATAAATAAGGTGATTGAGTTTATTGAAAATTAAACTTGAATATCAACTCTTATAAATTATATATATTCATCTCTCTTTCTTAATTTTTTTTTATCGATAATGTCTATATAAATAACCATATATCGTTTATCAAAAACAAAAAATTATATTTGAACATGAAAATTATTTTTATTAGATAGTTTTTAAAACAAATGAAAACTTATAAAGTTTATCCTGAGAAAATTTAAAATAACGTTATAAAATTGTACTAAAAAGAATGCAATTTTTCAAGAAAAAGAAGTAATTTATAGAATTTTTGAATACACAAATATTTGTAATAATTATTTTTTCAATATATTATATATATTATGTGCAAGGGTTGCGTATACGTTCAATCGATTTTTTATAAGTATTTTTATTTTTTTAAAAATGAAATATTAAAAATAAAATTTAAATTTTATGATTTTTAATAAGTTTTTACAATTGTTTTTACATAAATTTATTTTTTCATGCAAAATAGAAAGGGGACGAAAAAAAGAAAGATGAAGTATTTTGGGGATTTAAAATTACATTAAAACACTATTTTATCTCTATTATAACTTAAATATTATATATAGTATTAATATTTTTTTTGGATTTTTTTTACATAAACATAATTTTTCTTGCAAAATAAAAAGACGAGGCTAAAAAATAAGAATATGTCTCTTGTGAGACAAACTAACGAAATTTTATCCGTGATACGGATGGACTCGAACCATAATTATAATGAAAATTAATATTTTTAACATAGAAAATGATATTTTTCATCAGTTGGGTCGAGTCAGAGATCCGCCAAACAAAATTGACATGCAAGACAATCTTACAAAAGTTTTGCGAAGAAAAAAAATATTTTGGAAATTTTAAAAATTACACCAATACACTATTTCATCTTTATTATGTCAAATATTATATATAGTATAGATAGCTCAAATATTATATATAGTACATATATATAATATGTGTGTGAATTACTTAGTATATATTTTTGGATAAATTTTATTTTATAAAACTTGAAAATGGTATATTAATCTATAAAAAAAATTATTAACTCAAAACCCATAAAATCTTATGAATCACTCACGCTCTTACCCCTTCGAAGAGTATGACCCTCCAGGTGTATTTGTGTTGGAAATTCAATCGTTAGAGCTCCATATTTTTAAGTTTATTCAGCATATGCGTCTATCTGTTGATGGTGCGGCTTACTTGCTAGCTCGCAAAGCTTTATTTTCTTCTCATTCGGCCGAATGATTTGGTGGAATTATTCCAATATGACTTATAAACTTTGAGTAAGTCTCTTGTGAGACAGTCTCACGAATTTTTATCTATGAGACTGGTCAACCCTACCGATATTCATAATAAAAAGTAATATTATTAGCATAAAAAGTAATACTTTTTCATGGATGACCCAAATAAGATATTCGTCTCACATAATACGATCCGTGAGACCGTCTCACACAAATTTTGCCTATAAATTTTATATCTTGAGGTCTTTCCAATTAATTTTTATGTCATATTATTTTAAAAAATAAAAAATCTCAAATAACAATATCATTTTGTCAGACAATAAAATAATATTTTATTTTTAAATCTCACCAAAATTTCATCAAATTTCACGTGGAACACAGAAAGGATTTTAAGTAGTATATTATTAGTTTAATCATTTAAATAAAAAACAAAAATTTATGTGAGACGGTCTCACATGTCGTATTTTGTGAGACGGATCTCTTATTTAGGTTATTAAATAAAATTAATAAAAAAATACTTCAAATCTATTAAAAGAACTAATTATTAATATTATCCTTTCATAATTCAGCAAGGACTTGTAGAAATTAAAATTTTACTAAAATCGGACAGTAAAAACATCTTGAATTGAGTTTCGAGTTTCCACAGAGTTCAGAACAAACATAGCAATCAATTCTCGATTTTCACTTCCCAATTTAGTTTTCATCTCACAATCTCTACCTTTAATCAAAAGCAAAACCCTCGAAAGGAGAACTATTGAAGACTTTTAATTTCCACCCATTTCTTTGGCTTGGCAAAATGAACTAGAAAGTATTGGAACACGGAGTTGAAGTTTTAACTAAAAACAATCGATCTTGTCCAGGTTCACTTTTAAACCTTTTCTGCTGATACATTTTTGTATCTATATATGCGTGTTCTTGGTTACTGGGTGTGCTCGATAAATAAAAGTAAAAAGATCATGTTCTTGGAATTGGACAGATGAAAATTCAAGTTGGGTTCTCTTAAAGATCCTAACTTTTTTGATTGGCATGGGGCCCTTTTACTGGGAAAAGCCATGGTTCTGCTGTTATATACTTCCCTAGTTTCATTGTGAATTGCACATTTTTCAAATGCTTTGGTATTGATTTTACTAGGCAATTTTGGGTATTTTCTGATTAATTATGGTTCTGAATTAATGGTTGAGTATGGATTCCAAGCTATTTCCTCTGGAGAAAACTTGCTTTTGATTGGTAATGAGTATATAAATTGTACTCATGTCTTTGTTCCTTGTTGATTTCAATTATTATGGAGTTGCTAAATGAGGAACTAGGCCTTTAACGGGGAAACTATTAGTACCAGTTCATATGCGACATAACGTCTGGAATAACTAATAAGCCATCTGATTGTATGAATGAGATTCTCTTGTCGTGTGGGTATATCAAATTTTATGGAGCTCAATTATTTTGGGACTAAAACAGATCATTCGACGAATTTTCATTAGTGACTGTTGATCCTGTTGTGGTATGTTCTATTATAGGAGTTGAGCATTTGAGAAACGAGAACATTTCAACATGCCTTGGTAAACTGGTAATATATGTGAAAATGACATTGCTTGAGCATGGCCCATGTTTGCTCAACATAAGCTTACTTGAACTGTGCTGGCTGCGTAGGTGGTTTCGGTTATTTTCATAGGCTTCTTCTGCATTATCTTTCATATCAATATATCTTCTAAAGGAACTAGCCCACATTTCTTGAGAATCACCCTTCGATAAATCGGTTTTTAGTACTAAGTATGAAAGTTAAACTTGTGTGAAGCTCTATCAGTTTTGTGCACCTTGACTTTTTAAGAGTTATTTTATGTACTAAATTACTGATCCCTTTTATTGCGTTTAATAATGGAACCTTATTGTTGATAATGCAGGTGCCATTCTGTCCCTATCCTATCTTGTATGAATGCTAGTTATCTGTAGAAGATGAGTAAAGATAGAGTATCACAAAGAAATGAAAGATATTCAATCAAACAAAGGCATACTCCTATCAAGGACGGCGCATCTTTTGATCTTGCTGATTTTGTTTACACAGACGATACTCTCACTTCCTTAGAAAATGATAACCGGTCCCCTAGAAATTCTGATCCCCCAGTTTCCGAGATATTAAGCACCCGTGACCTAATATCCGCTGTAAACTATGTGTGGGATCGTGCGTCGCAGCCCCTTTCAGTTCTTTTGTCTAAAACCAACTCCCATAGAACTAAGCTCAATCAGAAAAGCGACATAGACGGCTGTTCTAATGAAGAAGAAGCGATTTGTGCTTCTACTTTGACTTATGATCAACCTCTCTTAGACCGGTCACCTGGTAAAACAAATACTGCAAAATTTATGCAGGAAAATTTGGAATTTTTTGAAAGGAACAAGAAGATTTTGCCTAGTTATGAATGTTATTCTTTCTGGAGACGATTACAAACAAGATCTACTTTGAAACACACTTATTCGACTGAGAGTTATGTTCCTGGTGTAGGAAGAATGCCTAATTTGGGAAGAACATACAGATGGATGAGTGAAATGAATCTTGCTAAGACAAAGAATCAGGTCTTAGCTAGGATTGATGACCATGTGGCACATGACCATTACACAGTTCATCCCTCAAATTCGGCTAGAGGCTCTGTGCCTGCTTATACAGCATGTTCAACAAATAACTTAAAAATTTCTGGTCGTGATCTTGAAGCCACAGAGCCTATAGATATATCACATAGCGTAGTTGCCAATTTTGACTCGAAGTCATCTACCCTGTGCTGTGGAAATGATATTGTGCACGCAGAAAATATAATGACACACATACCAAATATTTTTCCCTCAAGTTCTGATACTGACTCCCAAGAAACCAATTCAACATCAAGTTTTGATGAAATTAAAGTTCGGGAATCTGTGGATGGCTTGCACGAGCATACATCAAGTCAAGGGGTAATATCTTTTGATGCGGACTCCTCCAAATTCAAAACTAACTTGTCAGCAAAGGAGAAACCTCGTTATTCAGTTGCTAAGCAAGAGCATGCCTTTGCAGGTGCAATGGCTGGGATAGTTGTCAGCCTTTGTCTACATCCCATGGACACAATCAAGACAGTTGTCCAGTCATGCCGTGCTGATCAGAAACCCCTTCAGTACATAGGCAGATCTATTATTTCTGAAAGAGGTGTGAATTTCTTGCAAGAGTTCTGGCTGCTTTGAGGAAATTCATTTTCCTTTCTTGAATTTGTATCAGTCATACTTATTTATATTTCTTGGGCTAATTATTTATAAAGGACCTAAAAACTAAATAGTTATCCTCAGGTGTGACGGGGCTTTATCGTGGCATTTCCAGTAATATTGTTTCTTCAGCTCCAATTTCTGCAGTCTACACATTCACATATGAATCGGTGAAGAGAAATTTGCTTCCCCTTCTTCCCAAGGTGATGTAATAATATGTTGTTGCAGAAAGTTGAGAAAAGATAATAATAAAATAACTGGAGCATGATATTTGTACCATTATTTTTTGCTGTGTACGTACTACATACAGTTAATTTTCATGCCAAGCATTACAAATGCCATTGTTTTAGAATCCTCTTTTACCAAAAGACTGAGTTCACGGGAAGTGCAGTCTATGTTAACTTACCCTTTCACGAATAAGTTGGAGATTGGAGAACATAGATCCAAAATTAATAGTCATGGTGTATACATGCATGTTAGTCGAGTATTTGGCAACAAACACGGAGGAATATACAACCTAGATCAATTTAATGTAATACAAAGGTGATTGAATCTTATATTAGATGTAAAGGCGTGTTAAAAACCAAGTTTTGTCAAAGCGCGAGTTTTGAATTTGGAATAAGTTTACGTCTTCAGATATTAAAGTGTTTCGTTCCTTGTGTAGGAATATCACTCTTTGGCTCATTGCACGGCAGGAGGTTGTGCAAGTATTGCTACGTCATTCATTTTTACTCCTAGTGAGCGTGTCAAACAGCAGATGCAAGTTGGTTCACACTATCGGAACAGCTGGTACGCATTTCAGACTCCATCGCTTCTCTGAATTAGTTCATGCTGAGTTCATGCCAGGAATTGGTTTCAATAAAAAAAAAACTGCATATATGATTTTCAGGACAAGACAATAATTTCCAAATAATAAATAAAGTGAATGGGTGGTCCTGCATGGACGGATATGGTGCTAAAATTCTGCTTTTATGGCTTCCAAATGTATTTTCCTTAGTTAATTTTTTTCTTAATAATTCTGCTATTTTATCTTTTCGTTTCTGAATTATCGTCCTGAACTAGTTACAGTTTCTTATTTATTTTCAATTAGCCATCTCTCAAATTTTAGGTCCTGTTATGTTATTAAACTAATTGACCTGATGCATTTGGAGCTCTCTTGCATGGATGTTATACTTTTTTCTAAACTGCTTTCATGCTGCAGGAATGCTTTGATAGAGGTTGTTAAAAAAGGTGGGTTGCCTTCATTATATACTGGTTGGGGAGCTGTACTCTGCAGAAATGTTCCACATTCTGCCATCAAGGTAACAATAGAGACGTAATATTTTCATAAGGGAAGATATTTCTGATTTTACTTTCAAGATTCTTTCTGTCTGCTGGTGACTGTCTTTTTATGTCTTTAATCAAGTATAAACATGCAGTTTTATACTTATGAAAGCCTGAAAGAAAACATGTTACCGGCAGCCCATTCAAATGCTCAAGCTAATACATTGACGACGGTTCGTCTAACATGCTTGTGAATATCTTACGACTTCAGATTCTTTTCAAGTTTTGTCATAAATTTTCCTGTTTCGCAGTTAGTTTGTGGAGGACTGGCTGGATCCATAGCCTCATTGTTTACAACTCCTTTTGACGTTGTTAAGACAAGATTGCAAACTCAGGTTTGATAATTCCTAAATTGAGTCATATATATCTAAAAGAAGAAATTGAGAGAACAAAATTATTTCTGATATTATTTGCAACACACAATACACAATTATATAATACAAGGCTACAGCTAATCCCACTAAATTAGGCCTAATTAAATATTATCCTACCAAAGATAAAGATACACAATACATTATTTATCCTATCAAATCTCAATCAAATATTTAATCAGATTCATTATACTCTTCACTCCCCATCGAGCTTGGCTATAGATGTTGATAAGACCAAGTTTGCCTGCAAGGAGCTCACGAGCTTGTTCTGATAGTCTCTTTGTTAACAAATCAGCAAGTTGTTTAGAAGTGGACACGGATTCAACACTAATCATGCCTTGCTCCAATGTTTCTTTAACAAAGTGTCATCAACTTCTACGTGCTTTGTTCTATCTTGATGAACATGATTGTGAACTATGCTGATTGTTGATTTGTCGTCACAAAAAAATTGCATAGGATCCTTGAATTTTATTTTTAATTCTTCCATTACGTGTCTTATCCAAATGAGTTCACATACTCCTTGAGCCATGGCTCTATACTCTGATTATGTACTACTTCTTGCAACAACGGACTGTTTCTTACTGCGTCAAGTCACCAAATTTCCCCAAACCGAAGTGCAATACCCAGATGTTGATTTTCTGTTAGTGATAGATCCAACCCTGTCTGCATCGGTGAAGACCTTCACTCTTCGATAACTGGTTTTTGCGAGAAAGAGACCTCCACCCGGAGTTTATTTTAAGTATCTCAAACTTCTGTATACGACATCTAGATGACTCTGACATGAGGAATGCATATTCTGACTTACTAAACTCACAACAAAAGCAATATCTGGGCGAGTATGAGACAAATAGATAAGTTTTCCAACCGGTTTTCCTTCGAACATCCTCTTCTTATTCCCCAACTCAATTGGAATTTTGCTGGGTTTGCAACCAAGCATACCAGTTTTTTTTAGAAGGGAAATAACCTTTAAGCTTATGGCAATTTCCATCCCCGGAAAGTATTTTGGTAGTCCAAGATCTTTGACTTCAAATTCTTTAGTCATCATCAACTTTATATCTTCAATATCTTGGTGATCATTCCCTTGTACAATGATGCCATCACGTATGCTATAAGAATAGTGATATTTTCTTACTTCAAATGTTTAACAAAAAAAAAAATGATCTGCTTGTCGTTTGCTATATCCGACTTTTTTATCGTCTTGGAAAACCTGTCAAACCATGCATGTGGTGACTGTTTCAACCTATAGAGAGATTTGTTGAGTTTACAACCAGTCTGATTTCATAATCTTCTTCAATTCCTGGAGATTGGCTCATTTAGAGTTCATTTTCGAGTTCACCATTGAAGAATGCATTTTTTTATATCAAACTGATGCAATGATCAGTCAAGATTCGCTGCTAAGGATAGAAGATTAAAAGTGTTGAGCTTGGCAACTGGTGTGAATGTCTCGGTATAATCAATGCCTTTGGCTAGAGTGAATCATTTGGTTACCAGACGTGCTTTGTGCCTTTCAATTGAACCGCCTGCCTTGTATTAGAGTGTAAATACCCATTTGTTCGCCACTCTGGAATTGTTAGTGCTTCGTGGATAGACCTGGGAATCATCACACTTGACACACTCGAGGTAAAGGCACAAAATACATTAGACAACTTTGAATAGGATGTAACGTTAGAAATCATGTGTTGAGTGCAAGATCTCACACCTTTTCTGACCGCAATTGGAATATTAAGATCATGGTAAGTACCTCATCGAGAATCTACCTTATGTTTGTTTTGTTGGCTAAGATTAAGATTCACAATGTCTTCATCCACTTGCATTATTTTCCGTCAGAGAATATACTTGCAACTCTTGCTGAGATGTTGATTCCCCCTTGTTTCTATTACTGGGACATGGTTTGGGGAAGTTAAATGAGAGAGGTCTTGAACTTGGTTAGGAATGGAGACAATCTTAGTGTCTAGACTAACACAAAAAAGGGGTGGGGTGGACTATCCCAACGAGCTTCTTGATCTTGTTTCCCCGTTGAAGTGAAGAGAAAAATAAGCTTTATCTTCAAAGAAGGTGACATCCCGGGGGACAATTTTTTCCATTTTGAGGACAGTAGCAACGATATTTTTTTTTGAGTTGGGGAGTATCCGATGAAGGCTGTTTTGATAGCCCTAGGATCAAGTTTACTGCGATGATGCTCATGTGCATGAACAAAGGCCATACACCCAAATGTTTTTTAATGGAAGGCTGTTGGAGTTGGACAAATGTCGACTTGATTTGCTAAGGAGAGATAACGGGTGTCAAAGTTGATGTTTCGACTGTGTAGGCGATTGATGATGACATATGCAGCAATAAGGATAACATCCCCCCATAGGTACTTTGGAACATGAATGGTAAACATGATGGAACAAACGACTCCTAATACATGACGATTTTTGCTTTCTGATACCCTATTTTGTTGTGGAGTATACGCAAAAAGTCTGATGGATTATGTCATGATGTGATAGGTATTCCCTGATAATAGTATTGAAATATTCTTTACCGTTATCGGTTATAAGGATCTGAATATGGGCTTGGAATTGAGTTCGGACAATTTGGTGAAATGTTTGGAAGGTTTTGTGATCATCAGATTTGTTATGAAGAAGATAAACCCAAGTCGCTCGCGAGTGGTCATCGATGAAAGTTATGAACCATTGTTTCCCATTAGATGTAGTGATTGGTGAGGGATCCCAAATGTCACTATGGATCAGTGAAAAAGGCGTAGTAGGTGTATATGGTTTGTGGGGAAAAGATGAACGAATATGTTTGGCAAATTGACAAATCGCACAAGTAAGAAAACCAAGATTTTTATTATCAAATAACGATGGGAAAGATCGTTTCAAATAAGAAAAACTAGGATGGTCTAAACGATGATGCCATAACATAATTTCCCTAGTACTAGAAACAAAATGAGAAGAAACACTAGACGCTAGAGCTTGTTTATTTCTTGGCGGAGCAAACTCAAGATATTGGAGTTCATTGTGAATCTTAGCACTGTCAATCGTCTTCCCGATGGTAGGTCCTGTAAAATACAAGAGAAAGACAAGAATTTAGCAACACAATGATTACCATGGGTGAGTTTGTAAACAAAAATCAGATTGCAAGCAAGAGAGGGAACATGAAGCACATATTTTAGCATAATATTCTTCGAGAGTTGAATATAACCAACTCCAACAACAAGGCTTAACGAACCATCATCAATCTTAATATGAGAGTGACTCGAACCACGAGCATGAGAACAAAAAAGGCTCAAGTCTCCTGTCATGTGATCGGAGGCACCGGAGTCAATATCCATGATGGTTGAGATGATACACTAAAAGCTGAGTGAAATTTACCAGATTGAGTCAAAGAACAAGACCCAACAGTGGTATTTGATTGTTGACTAAGAGCAGTTTGTCGGAGAAGGCGGCAGTACTGTTCAATTTGTTCGATCTGCTCTGGTGTGAATGGGGTTGAAGTACCAGCAGTGGCAGACTATTCTTGCATGAATTGGGCTTGATGGACACACCCATTGTTCTTCCTCGGGGGCTGCCAATTAGCTAGTTTACCGTAAATTTCCTATAACTTGTCCTTTGTATGACCAGGACGATTACAACATTCGTACCAAGGCCTCTTACCTGTACGCTGGTCTTGTGATTGCACTTTATTTGTTGCTAAGGCAGAGACCTCTGGAGTTGGGTGAGGAGCAGAAACTTCATCAGTGAGCATAACCTCTCTGCGCATTTCTTCACGTCTGACCTCCGCAAATGCATCTTCCGATGATGGAAAGGGATCTCTGGCCACAATGCGGCCTTGAACATCATCCAAATTGTGATTGAGGCCTTCAAGAGAGAGCTTGTGCTTGACACTGCAATCTGCACATAAAAACTTCTCTTCAAGGAAAAAATCCAACTATTGCCAAAGTTCTTGAACAAGAGAAATATTGTATCACATAATTTTGACCCTGCTTCATGTCCTTTAACTTCAATCGAAGTTCACAAATTGTGATGCATTACCCAGGTCCGAATGCATATTCCGACCCGCATTCCACACTTCCTTCGCGTTCTGGAACCAGAGATAACGTCTGCTGATTTTGGGTTCCATGAAATTAAGGAGCCAAGCAAGCACGATTGAATTCTCGGCCTGCCACTGATTATATGATGGATCGGTTGACTTGGGCGACGGGAGTCACCTGTTAAATACCTCAATTTCCCTCGCCAACATATTACGATCTTCACAGACTGGGCCGATCGTTGATAGTTTTTGCCGTTGAGTTTATGGGCCGTGATTTGCAGGGAGGAAATATCGTTTTCAGTGAAAGAGGACACCGACCCAATTTTTTTTTCAGATGCGGTGTTAGTGGAGGAAGCATTTGATTCGGTGGACATCATGTGTTTTTTGATGATGATGAAGAAGAAGAAACCCTTGAGCTCTTGATACCATTAATTTAAGAAAATTATAATCTGCAGCTTATAATACACTATTATATAATACAATGCTACAACTAATCCCCACTAAATTAGGCCTAATTAAATACTATCCTACCAAAGATAGAAGATACACAATACATTATCCTACAAAAGATAAATGATACACAATACATTATTTATCTTATTAAATCACATTTTTAAATAATATCTATCATGCTTACAATAGAATATACTTTGTATAGATAAATAAAATCTTTATTACGCAGGTTCCTGGATCGATGGCTCGGTATAATGGTGTATTTAATACTCTTACGGATATAGGGAAGCATGAAGGTTTGAAAGGTCTGTACAGGTGAGGCATGACTCGTTTCGTGTCTACCTCTGAATGTTAGCTAGTTCTGTCTTCGAGTTTTTCTTTAAGAAGAATTGGTCATGTAGTGTCGTAGTCAAATGCAATCACCGCAATACAACTCTGTGGTATGATAAAAAAAATAAATAAGAGCCATGTTTTCTTGGGCTAGTTGTTGGCCTTTTGCTGTGATGCCCTGGCTCTGTCATTTCATTCAGAGGCATGGGGGATGCTTGGGTGGTGCTAGCATGGTGTCAATTATGTGCTTCATAATTTCCCATTTTCCAATGAAATAAAATTGTGGATAGGATTAAAATGAGAAGAAACCTGTTTTTTTCTTTTGCTTGTATTTCGTAATGTGAATAACACAGCAAACTAGAAAAAGGGAGGTGCTGAAGTCACTGGCAACCAAAAAAATTAGTCCGAATGACAAGATAATATATATTTTGGGATGCAAGTATACTTAGAAAGATCATACATAGAATTTGAAGTGTTTTTCATTTGAGGCAGGTTTGTCTATTTCGATCCTGGTTCAAAGATTTCACAAAACTAACCTTGATCTTACTATCAGGGGTTTGACTCCAAGACTTGTCATGTATATGATTCAAGGAGCACTCTTTTTTGCATCCTATGAATCTTTCAAGAGTTTGCTCTCATTGGAGATTCCACAAAGGAGCACTCAGGTAATCCCGATTGAACAGAGGATGGAAGATGATTCATCAACTTTACTTTCACTCCTATTCGCAAGTGCGTGATTAACATGGAAGAAAAGTCGAAGGCTGTTTTTCGACTCATAAGAGAGTTTGGAAGTTTGGGGTACGAATTTTAGAGGTTTCACCGTTTTTTGTTGTTGAGGTTTTATATGAATTTTGTACTTGTAGTTGCAAAGTCATTTGAACGTTTCATATTAGCGTACTGCCATTGACTATATGGCCGTCATAGATACTCCATGATCATTAATATAAACTATTTAACCATTTATTGGAGAACGCTAACCATTTAGGAAGGTTGACTCTTTTCCTAATGTTGCATCCAATGCTTTTATTAATTTTCACGTGTGGAGTCCCTAGGAAAAAATCATGGATATC
Organism: Primulina huaijiensis; assembly: GCF_012295235.1. Taxonomy (NCBI): domain Eukaryota; kingdom Viridiplantae; phylum Streptophyta; class Magnoliopsida; order Lamiales; family Gesneriaceae; genus Primulina; species Primulina huaijiensis. Next base: position 4,374,042 of record NC_133312.1, on the reverse strand, counting down.
AGATGAGATTGTTTGATACTCGCTTAGCGCACCACCATGAAGGTAATTTGAACTCAACCTTTGAAAGGTGAATCTTTTTCTTACCCCTCAGCAAATGAAAAATCAACACTGACGACAACGATAGATTACATCTCAGGTTCAGAATCAATCTCTACAACTCTTTCGGATAAGACAAAATCCTGCGAATTTCCACATCAACCATGAGATGCAACACTCATCCCATCTGTATTTCAGCTTGTTTCTTATGGCAAACTAGAGATACCAAATCTTCTGCTGCACTTGTTGTGACGCTCGCGTACTCAACTGTGTTATCCAACCCTGAAGCTGTCTTGAGCTTGCCTCAAAAGGATATCAGATTCATCGTACCAACTTTCTTGTAGAAAATTAGTCTCGGTTTCTTAATCTCATGCATTAATGATCATCTCTTCATTCATTACACCGCCTATCTATGCTCGGGCAATTGGAGAGAATGGAGAATCGAGTACAAGAGATGGAATATTTCTTCCACGTTCTTCTTGTTAACCTGAAATCTATTTTCCTCCAGCACGTCATCTACCAATATTTCAGTTTCCTCCTTGGGAAATACCCTCATCGAATCAGCACGCACGAAGCATTTGGTTGCTTTTCTTGTTCCTAGCAGCGGTGGCGGTTTCTGAGGAATGCAACATAGCAATGCATATGGAGAATGCTTGTAATGAAGTTAATTGTGCATGGAAATCAACTGCATATTTTCCATCCTCGATTAAATTCATCGTAAATCGTGGGACGCTGTCTTTTCTCCCCTGTAGAAAATTAGGCAGTACAGAAGCGGTAAAGACCAAGTGAGTTATCATGCCGGAGTTAGACGATATCTGCATGTTTCAGAGTTTCTAAATGAAAATACCCCTAAATCATACTAAGGATGTCTGGATTTTTTATATACTTGTCCCAGTGCACTTTAGTACTAATATTAAGTACATTTATTTTGTTGATCGGCCATTGTTCTCCAGTTCAGATCTTAATTATTTAGAAAGAAAATATAGTAAAATTCTTGTTAAAAAAATATTGTAAAAGTTACTTATAATGAGGCCAATCACAAATTCTGTTATTGGCTTTAACTTACGGGATATGATATCTCAAACAGAAGATTTTGGAATAAAAGGGTACATGATTTTTCTTATTTTATTAAAGTAACAAAAATAATACAAGCTACCCACCATTTGATATGCATGACTGATATAAAATTTATTTCTTTTGCTCCAGACTAAAAAGAAAATGGTGAAGTTACCTCGGCAAAGAGCTGTATCAGAACTTGATCCTCAGTCATGAAGGGACGACCGTCAGCGATATGAATATTTGCACAGCCAAAAACGTCGAGGGGACAAGCCATATCCCATCCATCACAGTCGCATCCTCCGCCTAATCTCCATCTATCTAGTATCGATGAAGGACCCCGACTTTTACTGCTTGGTAAACTATGGCTTCCACCTGGAATCACAACATGCATAATCCCAGGACTTGAGTGTTCAAAAACACCCTTATTTTCCCTCTCGATTCGACAGTCATCTAGCAAGTTAGGGAGTCGATTATTAATATTTATATCTCCATTCTTGAATTTCACGCTCTCTCTCTTCTCAAAAGGGATTTGCATGATAATGGAGGCAATTTCAAGTCCTGGATGCAGTTCTCCAGCTGCCAGACACCGAGAAGCCAATAAATCAAAATGATTGTTCTCACGAGAATTCTTCGTTTGATCTTTATTCTTGTTTGTGGACGAGTCTTCATTTAGCTCACAACTACCCCAGGATAAAATGTCATCAGAAACCAGGTAATTATTTTGAAAGGTGACACTTTTTCTCAAAAGGGAAACATCGTACAACACAAACTCTGTTACCATAGAGTTGCTAAAATCTCCCCCGACTTTTACCTCTTGACAGGGATAACAAGAGACATGCATCTGTCCCATGATAGGTGATTCTCGGCTGTAGTCTTTATATCCCCATCCACTAGCATTGCTCTTCCTTCTTTGATGAAGTGAATGGAAGGTATAAACCTGAGATACACTATTTTCGAGCTTCCATGTTTTTGCAACATAGATATCATCTGGTGACTTCACCGTGAACTCGAAAAATGGCATCCCGTGCTTATATTCGAACCTGAGAAGACCACGAAGATGTGCAGGAGAATACCGGGGAAAGGAATTGTGGTTTTCTTTCTTTTTGGAACGAGGATCGTGTTCCACGTAGTGTGACTTGTCTGATAGATCATTCAACTGGGATTTGAAAGTCGTATTTTTAAAATTGCCATCAATATCCCTGCTAATTCTTTCCCGGCTTGCATTGCTGGCTCTACTCAATGCGCTTCTTTGGGACTTGAATTTAACAAATGGATCAAAAATCTTTCTTACAGGATTATAACGAGCCTTTGGACTGCTGGTTTTTGAGCTATCACTCTCTGATTGAGCAGGTGAATGTGGCAAAGGGAATCTTGCTGATAATGACCTGTGCAAATTGAAAGAGAGACCTCTTTCTTGTACCCTGCTACCATCAATTTTAGGATAAATGCTAGATTCAGATATGATCACGAGATCCTGAAAACGGTCATAAGTTGTAGTTTGTTCTGAGAGAGACATTTCTGAGGACGTACTTTGTTCAACTGAATAGCTATCTACATCTGAAGTGGCATAACTAACCACAAACACCCAAATGAAAATGTTGATGTAATTTCGGGAGAGAACTTCATTATTTTCCTTCCAGCAATAGCATCAGCTTTCTTTGGTTGCCTCCTCCTTCGGAACTTTAAATAGAACAACCCCCTTTTCAGCACCTCGTTATCTACCAGTGTGTATCTTCTAGATCGAATATCTCTAGATATGGCGCACTATGCAGCGACTAAAGCTAATTTTGGTGAACTGTTTTTGTAGACTCGGTATATCATTTGCATACTTGGGATTTCCATTTGATTTTCTATTTGCATCTTTTGAACTAGGCCGAGAAGCAGGGAGGACAGATATGGGACTAGCTACGACACAATACGAGTTCTAAAGAACACATGAATTTAATAAACGGACAATAAATCAAATAACATCTCTAAATTTAAAACCAATATATGTTTATGAATATATCATGAACAAAATTATTATACTCCGAATTCAACAACTCAAATACAGTAAATCACCAAGAATATCGAAGCCCAAGAATAACCATAGCATAATGTGCTAACAAAATAATCTTACTGAAATGAACTATCAAGAGTTGGTTTCTCAGCAAGGACATAATGGATTGAAATGCATGCCGATTCGTCAAGACAGCGTAGAATCCAGTTTTTAAAAAAAATGTAAAACCCGAAACTTGTTGTAATGCAGCTTCAATGAGAAAACTGGTAAATACAATGGAAAGAATCTCATACCCATATCTTCTGGTTAACCAACAATATATATCGGTATTTGGTACTAAGCTAACACTCTGAGGCAAGAAAATAATATCCTCTGCATTTCAAAGACACATTTGGAGATTTTATACCACAATGCCACCGAATACATAGACCCTAGTAATCATGTTGTCCCAATAGCAATTATACAGAAACCTCAAAAATCCAATTTTTACCACATTTGAATTCAAAGTTTCTAACAGTAAAGCAATACAATACTAATACTGGACAAATGAAAATCGAGTTTATAGACAACTTTGCATTCCACGCCAATAAAAGTACAATTTCCATGAAAAACTACCATATCACACTTTAGATCTCAGAGGAGTGAAGCCAAAGAAAACCCAACAAATTGCAAGTAAATGCAATCATTTGCTTCATCTCTTGAACTCAAAGTCTTGTCTGAGCTAGAAAACTCCATTTCACATTTAGCTATTGAAGAAAAGAAAGTTAAAATAAACCAATGGCCAAAAAAAAGAAGCAAATACCCACATGAAAATCATCACTCAGATTTTTTCACAGAATCAAGAAGAGAAGCATATATGGGTACAAAGGGGGAAACAATGAGGTCCAGTCCCAACAACAGTAAAGCTTAATGATTTACATGAAAAAATAAACATGCATGCCTTGATTTTATTTATTTATTTTTCTTCTTTTTTTCACTAATCCACATTGATCAACGATCACCCCTATTACCACCAGGTATGGGGCCAGATCTTGGATTAAATACAACGCGTATCATTTTCTTAAATATGTTATTTGGGAAATGAAGCTTTGGTTGTATTAATGTTATTTTTATTAGTGTTATTCTACGTATCGTATGTATAAATAAATGACATATTTTAAATATAGATTTTAAGATAATTCAATTTATATGTTGTATATTTATTTATATGAGATGAGATAAAAGATATTTTTGACATATGTTACTGATATTTAATAAAAAAAAAATTACATTTTTGATCATACAACTTGCACGTTTTTTATTTTGGTTATGTTATCGGCTAATTTGTAGTCTTAATCCACTATTTTGCATTTTATTTTTTTCAATTTTAATCATTTTTCATCGAAAATTAATTTTGTATAAAAAATGATAACATGTCACTGAAAATGATAGTTTTTTCCCCAAAAAAAGACTTTGAAACTTATCAACCTGTCCAGAAAACCTGCTCTGCTAAACATAAAACCGGACAAGGTTTATTATGCTAGCAAGAGATGGAGGAAGCTCACCAGTGAGTTCTTTATAACTCAAATCTAAATTAGTCAACCTTTTCAAGTTCTCAAAACTTGTTGGTCTTGGACTAGATAAATTATTACCAATCAGGTTCAACTTTACCAAACTACTCAAATTGTGACGTGTCGGATAATACATCAGCAACATGACCAAAATGAAAACTTGCGAGTTAGATAAACAAAAATGTAATTTTTTTCATTTAATTATATCATATAACTCCAACAACTATAGACCTTTGAATCAAAACTATTGAATTCTTTTTGCTAAATCAGTACTGGTAAAATATTAATTACCATATGTAATACCTCTCTCTTTCCTAAGCCAAAAAAAAAAAAAAGAATCTTCTCTATTTTCTTCTTTTGTTTATAAACCAATGGATATTCAATCATTTGACCACATCATGAGTTGGGAGGCCTCTTTTTAGAAATCCCTTAATCAAGACCTTTGTTTGGATCTCTATTTCAATCATCAAAGTACAAAAAGTAGGTCTCTTGTGAGACGATCTCACGAATCTTTATCTGTGAGACGGTTAACACTACTAATATTCACAATAAAAAGTAATAATTTTTCATGGATGACCCAAATAAGATATCTGTCTCACAAAATATGACCCATGAGACTGTCTTACACAAGTTTTTGCCAATTACTAATTCTATCATATATTATGGTACACGACTCTCCATATATCATTGAATTTTCCATGCTTTGGCTTGTTATATTTATTTTTTTATTAATATGTAGACAAATAATTCCTTTTGATTTTTAAATTAAAAAAATAAATAAATACATTTATTGTTGAATGACTTTAAAATTTTAATCAGTGACCTTAAATGATTAACGTGGTATGATGTAATAAGGTAATAGTAAATATTGAACTAGGGATATATAACATTATAATAAAAGAATAACTACATCTTTAATAGTATGGGTAAATTTTATAATTTATATAACACGTGACAATTCTATTAAAAAAACTTGATATTAGAAATTAATAAATAATAAAATTATTATAGTTAAAAATAAATAAAATAAGTAAAAATGGGGTGAAATTTTGATGAAAATTAAATGACAAAAAAATAAAAAGATGGAAATATGCTTCTGTTTTAGAATTTTTCAATTTATTATATTTGTAGAAAAGTGTTCTCAAACTGGATTATCTGTCTGTTAATATTTTAGTCGTTTAAATAACAAGAATATTATGCCACTTGTTTCTTGTTGTATGAAATGGTGGAAATTTCAGAAATTACGAGAAGAATCCAGAATATTTTTGTAATATGAATGATTAACAAATTGAATCTCTTTATCACGCTTGTTGGAATTACAAGAATAACACAAAACCTTGTATCAGACGATCTTACGAGTCAATTTTATTAAATGAATTTTCGACCTGATCTGACCATTAAAAAAATTATTTTTTATGTCAAAAAATTATTTTTCACTGCAAGTATGAATCGGATCGATTTGTCTCACAAATATAAATTTGTGAAACCGTCTCACAAGATATTTACTCAAGAATAAAGACAATCAAATACTTCTCAAGAAACAAAATAAAATGTTTAAAAAGAATTTGCATATCCCGACTCATCAAAATTAACTAATCATTAATAAGAGATCGTTTGGATTATGAGATGAGACAGAAAAAACACGTATAATATCTAATGTCAAATATCTTGTTTGATCACCTAGAGGACCATCTTATACCATTTACCAAAGTAAATTACCTTAAAAAAACATCTCGAAATTTTATTTGTTAGGATCTTTATGTCTTACCATTAAAAAATATGATGCGAAATGTTCCAAGTCTGAAAACAAAAGGAATATTACTCCAATATTTAATTTACTTTTTGTTAAAAATTAATATTTTAATATTGAATATTTGAATATTGAAGGTTGAATATTTGAATTTTGAAAATTAGGTAAAATTAGGTGTTGAATGTTGAAAATTGTGTGTGATGATGAAGGTAATGATGTAATTTATTTTTGGATTATTTGTAAAGATTTTCTATAAATAGATCTCTCATTTGTGAAGAAAATCACAATTGAGTTTAGAGAAAAATATTATAAAGTGTGTAGTGTGATAATTTTGAGAGTTTGAGATTTTTATTTTTTACCGTAAATTCTTATTTTTTCACAACACGTTATCAGCACGAAGCTCTAAAAGTCCTTCATATTTTTCCAAGCTCCAAAACAGAAGAAAAAGATAACAAAAGTAATAATATTTATTTTATTATTTATTTATTTATTTTTTATATATTTAATATATAATATAATGTTATTATAAATAATAAAAATAAATTTTTCAAAAAACTTGTTATAAATCCTGGGAGGATGTTAAGACGACATCCCACACTCCCGGTAAGGGATACGACAAGTATAAAAGTCTATAAGGTTTTTAAACAAAATATCTTATGACACCTCATTATAATATTGTGATATGATATACATAATTATTTAAAACATTACTAATATTATATACACCATATTATTACCATAAAATTATACAAATACATACATTTATTTTCTTGTACACCAACGGTCATAAACGGTAACAAAACGGTTAGTTTTTGCCCTATAAATATGATCTCAAAAACACATTCAATCACTCCAACTTTCTCTTCTTCTCTAAAATTATTCTTCATCAAATTTTTGAAGGAAAAAAAGATGACTTTCACAAAGTTATTTTTAATTACTTTGGTTATCATACTCACGAGTCTTGTATTTATCGGAGAATATCCTCCTCATGTGTTTTCTTTATTTTTTCGAATGCTTGTACTTGTTGTTTATCCATTACTTTGTATTGCAATATTCATTAACTAATAAAATGCATCGTACTTTTTTTAGTACCACCATGTCAAACTTGGCAAAGCTCGAATTCATTGTTCTTGATATTACGGGAAAAAATTATATGCCATGGACTCTCAATGTAGAAATGCATCTTGAGTCATTAGATCTAAATGAGACCATAAAAGAAAATGGCATATGCACATCACAAGAAAAGGCAAGAGCCATGATATTTTTGCGTCGACATCTCGACGAGGGATTAAAATGTGAATATTTGATTGAAAAAGATCTCATGGCTTTGTGGAAGGGATTAAAAGAAATATTCGAACATATAAGGGAAGTTATACTTACGACCGCCCGAGATGAATGGAATACGTTGAGATTCCAAGATTTTAAGAAAGTCAGTGATTACAACTCGGCGATGTATCGAATAATCTCGCAACTAAAATTTTGTGGGCATGAGATTACTGAATTGGAAATGCTTGAAAACATTTTCCACTTTTCACGCATCAAATATAACTCTACAACAAATATAGAGTGCGTGGATTTTCGAGATATTCTGAACTAATCGCCTGTCTCCTTGTGGCGAAAAAAAATAATGAGTTTTTAATGAGAAATCATCAGGCACGATCCACTGGTTCAACGGCATTTCCTGAAGTAAATGTCGTAAGCAAAAATGAATTTAAACCTGGAAACCAAAATCAAAGTTATAGACAAGATTTTGGTCGAGGACAAAATCGAGGTCGTGGTGGTGGTCGTGGACGTGGACGTGGAATTGGTCGTGGTCGTGGACGCGGCCGTGGTTTTGAAAATAATCGAGATAATTATTTCTATAACTCATCTCAAAAGAGCGTCCCAAACCATCCACCAAAAAGACATCAAGAGAATATGAGTGTTAATGAGAATCACTCAAAAAGATTTGAAATTTCTTGTTTCAGATGTGGTACTCCAGGACATTGGTCCCGTATTTGTCAAGCCCCTGAGCACCTTTGTAAACTTTATAAAGAATCCATAAAGGGGAAAGAAAAGGAGACCAACTTTACTGAACACAGTGAACCTTTGAGTGGTTCAACTCATTTTGATGCTGGATATTTTCTGATTGATTTCTCAGATAATGATCAATTTGCTGGTGGAATAAATATGTAAAATATTTTATTTTT
>NC_133312.1:4303261-4363634 GCF_012295235.1 Primulina huaijiensis | reverse complement strand
GAAAAAAAAAATTCATAGAGAAACACAATGATCACAAAATAGAGAATGATGTTCCTGAAGAAACACATAATGATCACAAAATAGAGAATGTTGTTCCTGAAGAAACACACAATGATGAAAATGTTCTGTCAGAACCACAAACTGACGAGAATCATGAAATCTCTATCAATTATATTAATATTGGAAAAATATGGAACCGAAAAGATATAGAAAAAATTGATGATATATTTTCTTATAATGTGGTAATCGACATCATAAATGATAATGAAGATCATGAACCAAAATCTTTTGGTGAATACAAAAATCGGTAGGATTGGATAAAATGAAAAGATGTCATCCAGGTTGAATTAGATTCGCTAAATAAAAGTATTGTTTTTGGACCTATAGTCCTTACACCTGAAGGTGTAAAACCTGTTGAATACAAATGGGTTTTTATTCGAAAACGAAATGAGAAAAATAAAATAGTAAGATATAAAGCTCGACTTGTTGCACAAAGTTTTTCTCAAAGGCCTGGAATTGATTATGAAAAAACGTATTCTCCCGTGATGGATGCAATTACGTTTCGGTATTTGATTAGCCTGGCAGTATATGAAAATTTAGAAATGCGTCTTATGGATGTTGTTACAGCTTACTTATATGGATCACTTGATAGTAATATATATATGAAAATCCCTGAAGGATTTAAGATGCCTGAAGCACAAAGTTCAAAACCCAGAGAATGTTATTTTGTGAAATTATAAAGATCATTATATGGGTTAAAGCAATCTGGTCGAATGTGGTATAATCGGCTAAGTGATAATTTGATAAAAAAGGGATATGTAAATAATTCAATATGCCCTTGTGTTTCATTAAGAAAACAACATCCGGATGCGTAATTATTGCTGTATATGTTGATGATTTAAACATCTTTGGAACGAATAATGAAATTCATGAAGTTGTGTCATACTTGAAGGAAGAATTTGAAATGAAGGATCTTGGAAAAACCAAGTATTGTCTGGGTTTATAAATTGAACAAAAAGAATGTGGAATATTTGTTCACCAGAAAAATTATACAGAAAAGATCCTTAAACGTTTTAATATGGATAAACCAAATCCTTTAAGTACTCCAATGGTTGTTAGATCATTAAACATAGAAAATGATCCATTCCGTCCTTGTGAAGATGATGAAGAAATTCTTGGTCTAGAAGTACCATATTTAAGTGATATCGGTGCCCTTATGTATCTTACAAATTGTACAAGGCCTGATATATCTTTTGCCGTAAATTTATTGGCAAGATTTAGCACATATCCAACAAAGAGACACTGGAACGGAATTAAACATATATTCCGTTATCTACGAGGAACGACAGACTTGGGACTTTTGTATTCAAAAGATGCTAATCCAAGTATAATTGGTTATGCCGATGTTGGATACTTATCTGATCCACACAAGGCACGTTCTCAAACTGGATATGTATTTACTCGTGGAGGCACTGCAATTTCTTGGCGTTCACAGAAACAAACACTTGTAACAACTTCATCAAATCATGCCGAGATTATTGCACTACATGAAGCAAGCCGTGAATGTGTGTGGTTAAAATCAATGACTCAACATATCCAAATCTCATGCGGATTATCATTCGACGAGAAGCCTGTGATACTATATGAAGATAATACTGCATGTGTTGCTCAAATGAAAGAAGGATACATAAAAAGCGACAGAACTAAACATATTCCTCCTAATTTCTTCGCATTCACCAAGGAGCTTGAGAAGAGTAAATGTATTGATGTTCGTCACATTCAATCAAGTGAAAACTCATCAGATCTATTCACAAAGGCACTTCCTACGACAATATTCAGAAAGCATATATATAATATTGGGATGCGCAATCTACGAAATTTTTGAAGAACTGTTCGTGTCAACATGAGGGGGAGTTTACGTGACTGCACTCTTTTTCCCTTACTATGGTTTTTATCCCAATGGGTTTTTCCTAGTAAGGTTTTTAACGAGGCAGTATAAAAACACGTAATGAAGAAATTCATTATGATCATCATCACAAGGGGGAGTGTTGAAAATTAATATTTTAATATTGAATATTTGAATATTGAATGTTGAATATTTGAATTTTGAAAATTAGGTAAAATTAGGTGTTGAATGTTGAAAATTGTGTGTGATGATGAAGGTAATGATGTAATTTATTTTTGGATTATTTGTAAAGATTTTCTATAAATAGATCTCTCATTTGTGAAGAAAATCACAATTGAGTTGAGAGAAAAATATTATAAAGTGTGTAGTGTGATAATTTTGAGAGTTTGAGATTTTTACTTTTTACCGTAAATTTTAATTTTTTCACAATACTTTTCTTATATAATGTAGATTTATTATTATTTTTTAAAAAAAAGAGAGAGATTTTTTTTTATCATACTATTAAAAATTAGAGTATGTCTCCAGTGAGACGGTATCTGTGAGACGAGTTGCTCCGGTCCATATTTAGAGTGAAAAATAATGATTTTGAAATTAAAAAAAGTCATACTTTTATTGGTCGAGTAGTGTAAAAGATTCATCTAGTGAATTTAAATTAATTTGACATTAAGTACGATTAAATTCACTAGGAAAAATTTCCATCAATTTATTCACAAAACTTGAATCCCAAATTTACTTAAATATAACCTTTTTTTATCATTTCTAATTAATTTAATATAATATTTTGACACGATATATTAATTAATCCCATATATATTGATTATATCAGTATTGTTTAAAATAAAATTGCAGTATTGTTTAAAATAAAATTTAAAAACTTATCAACCGAAACTAGGAAGAAAATTCTACAGCCCTCGTAATAATTTCCCAATTTTCTTCTCAAAATATTAATCGGCACGTTTCGTTTGGTCAAATAAAAAACCTGCGCCACTGTCGCGGTTTGCTTTCGCCATTAACAAAGTCCCCCGCGTTGCCTGTAAACCACACAAATACGAAGGAAAACAAATTACTCCACGATTTTACGTTTCTTCAGATCAATAAAAATCTCATCTTTATCATCCAACCCCTTTCCCCTAACCCGTTCCAGGTTACTCTTAAATCCCTTCTTCGTAAGTCCTTGATTTTCTGTGTGTCTGTAGATATATTCTTCAATTTCTTGGCCAATTGCTTTTCTATCTGCTTTGTTGAGTTCAATTGGGTTTCCTGGGTGTGTGAAAATATTTTCTTTGTTATGAATTTTCTGCTTCTGGGCTTGGATTTTAAATTTTTTTTTTTTTGCTTGGGTCTGTGTTGCTAAATCTTTGTATTCGGTTGTTTACTGTAATTGGGTGTGAATAAAATTACAATCTTTGCGTTACTTTTTCTTTATTGTTTACTTTTCGTGAGAATAACTTTTGCGTCATTTGGTTTTCTTCTCCCCAGAAGAAGGTTCTTAGAAATTTATACAGTAATTAAGCAACAATAATATATAGAAGATATCAGGGAGATATATCGTTTTTATGTCTTGGACCGATTGGTCAAAGTAATTTGATTGAAGTTTGTTTGTGCGATATATTTACCTATTTTGAAGGGCTTGTGATAAAAGGGATAATTTGTACAGATACAAAAATATATATGTATTGATTTCATAAGAGTTCTGTTTGTGTTGTTGGAAGTGGGACGTTATTGGGTTCTGAAGCCATCGTGGAGTTGAGCTGTTGTGGTGATTGATTACATAAAGATGGTGGAGTCAATCGCGACAACATCCATATTAGGGTTACGACCTGTGTATGGAAATCATTGTTGCAAGAATGTCTCAAACAAGCGGAAGCCGGCTGATCTTTGTCGCCTTACCTTTACAAAATTTCCAGGTAAGGAAGTTTCTTTATCTGCTGCTTTTCCAAGATTGCGACTTGATCGGCCAAGGATGTCGTGGCTGAAGGCTCAAGCAATGGAATTGACGAAGGAGGTATACTCCTATCGTGGGAGAGAGCAAATTCATCAGGAGTTTATGTACGGGATAGGGACTGGCTTGGATCAGAGGCCGGGGTTGTGGCCACCGGAAAATAAAGCAGATAGTCCCACACTTGGTAATCCATTACTTCGGCAGGAAAGACTTGGTTGTGGTTGGTTAGGTGCTATATTTGAGTGGGAAGGCGTGTTAATCGAGGATAATCCTGATCTCGAGAAACAAGCATGGTTGGCTCTTTCTCAGGAAGAAGGAAAATCGCTACCACCAGCTTTCATTCTTCGTAGACTAGAAGGAATGAAGAACGAGCAAGCAATATCCGAAGTTCTCTGCTGGTCTAGAGATCCAATCCAAGTGAAAAGATTGGCATCAAGAAAAGAGGATATTTACCAGTCTTTGCAGGGCGGGGTTTATCAATTTCGTCCTGGCTCTCAAGAATTCGTTAATGTTCTGATACAGTACAAGATTCCTATGGCTTTGGTGTCTACTAGACCGAGAAAGAATCTCGAAACAGCCATTAGAGCCATTGGGATCGAAGGGGTGTTTACTGTCATCGTGGCTGCAGAGGATGTCTACCGAGGAAAGCCTGATCCAGAGATGTTTGTGTATGCTGCACAGCTCCTCCAATTCATACCCGAGAGAGTGATAGTGTTTGGAAACTCGAATCAAACGGTTGAGGCAGCCCATGATGCTCGGATGAAATGTGTCGCCGCTGCTAGCAAACACCCTGTATATGAGCTTGGAGCCGCTGATTTGGTAGTGAGACGCCTTGATGAGCTCTCAGTGGTCGATATAAAGAACCTAGCGGCTGTTGAATCAGACGAGTTTAAATCCGGTGAACCAGAGCTGGAGATGGAGGTTGAGAAAGAATATCACCGCCCTCCTCCTGTCGGTGTTGATGATAGTTTCTGGTGATATTTTCTAAATGTACAGACAGAATGTCATGCTTAGTCTAATTCTTGGTGATGAATACGTATCATTACCACGTGTACAAAGAAAGGGTTTAGGACTACAAGGATAAACAAATTCAAGTGGAAGAAACACATTGTAGTATCATGTCTCTGTTATATGTATAGTAATCTGTATTTTAATTTCTGGGTCTTTATTCAAATACGGTTTATGATTCTTATTCCATAGAAATTTAAGCCAAGGAAGAAATAATACTGTTTTCTCAACAAAATCTCGGCCTTGCTGAGTTTGTGGATTCACTATTCTGATTATCGATGGTTCCTCCATACCTCTTCCTTATATTAGTGTCAGCAGTAACTTGCAACAAAAAGAAGGTAAATTTTTTTTCAAGTAAAAATAATGATTATTTTTTTAAAAAAAAATTGTATAAAATTCATTTTCGTTGATTTGTCATTTTTCTGTTCTTGTGTTTGAGAATATTTCACCGCAATATCTCGTCTTCCATTTGGTGTGAGTTTTGTAATAATCGTTGATCATTGCATTTGTATATAATATCATACCATCTTCATATCGATGAATAACCATTTCCCGTTGATTTTTGCAAATCTTTTTTAATTAGCTTAATCTTTTGTGTGTTTTTTGTCCACGTAAATCTTGCATCTTTATTTAGTAATAAACTGGACATTTTCTTTTATTTTGCTAGATTTTTGTAAACATTGCAGTAAAGTTAACAACTCTTAAAAAATTTTAAAGTTGTTTCTTGTCTTTGAGTTTTTCTGAAAAATTATGCACATTTTGCACGATGTGTTCTTGGAAAATTATTCTTGAAACATCGATTTTTATTTCAAGAAATTCAATTTTCTTTATTGTAATGACTAATCATTCTTTTTTACACTCTTTAAAGAAAATATCTAAATATTTAATATGTTCATCAATATTTTTAGATGCTACTAAAACATTATCAATATAAATAAACATAAGTTTAAAATAATTTTAAATAGATTATTCATCTTTCTTTGAAATATTTGGGGTGAATTAGTCAATTAATTGATGATACTCTCCAAATATAGTGATCAATGGTGTTAAGAAAGCTGTGAATTTTTTTCTTTCTTCTTTCATCCAATTTTATCAAAATATCCATCAAAAATCATAATTTTATTAATTTTTTTGATAATTAATTCATAATCTAGGTTTGTTCTTTTTATTTCACCATGATTTATTACTAGAAAACATGGACCGCTATATGATGATATTCATGCTTTGATTAAAACAAGGTCTAAACGTTCCTTGATAATAATATATCTATCCTTTTGATCTACTATGTTCATTGGGATATGCCGACATCTGACGAACTTATATTCCTTAATTTTATGACTGGCTTGGAATTGGTTCTTGTCCCACCATGCCAAGAGATCTTCATTGTAGTTTTCTTTTATCATTTTCTTGACATCTTCTAGGGATACTTTTAATTCAAACTCTACATCCTTCTGGTGTAGAGCTATTTTGAGGAATTTTATTTCTTCTGGTTGGAGGTTTTGATATGCTCTTAATTGACGTATTGTTTCTCCAAACAGTCTAGAATCTTTCATTTTTTGGCTCAGAAGTTTTTCTTCATCATCACGCTTGCTGTGAAACTATATTGGAAATTTTATGTAAAATGTCTCTCTTTGTCTCTGTACTATAGCTTTGTGATCACATAGTGTTGTGAACACTAATATTCTAGCTTCATTTTCTTGTGTGTAAGACTTAAATATTTGCGAAAAATTATTTCATAGCAAAATGTCTGCTCCTATATCATGAAAAAAATCAGTGGTACTTTCACCTTATACCAACGTGTTTTTGTCATCTTAGTCATTTTACAAAAGATTAAGATTCGCTTGGAGAAATAAATCTCGTACAACAGTACGATACAATTCTTCTTCCAATTCTTTTAAAAAAACTCCTTTTTTTGTTGTACAGATTTCATCCCCTGAATCAATAGAAGCAGTAAAATATTTTGCTTTATATTTTTCATATAACATCTCTGCTAGATGTATATTGAGAATGAGCCCGTGATCATTGGATTTTCCACATTCTATCATCTACCCTGAATTCCATTCCATTCTCTAGAAGTTTACAATGTTTGTGTTCCTCGATAAACTATAACCCAAGAATCAATTGGTATAGTTCTTTTCCTATTATTCATTTTATATGAACTTCAAATTCACTGATATTGATCATTCATTAGTAAGTTTCTATCATAAGTTGTTCTAAATAACATATAGTGTTACAAAGAAATTGATTTATTTGTCTTCTAATATTAAATACTATTTCGACTTCTCTTCACTCTTCTAGACATCTAGGTTTTCTTATTGTCGAAAAGCTTTTTATTACATGTTGAGATTCCTGGACAAGTGTTTTTTCCCACCTATGACTTATTATTTTGTAACTTTTGAAAAGATAGTCTTCTTGATTTTAGTTTAAGACTTTGATTTCTTCATAGAATCAGTTTGTTTTGAATTTGGATATCTGTTTCTTTTATTAAAGGAAACTCGATTCTTTCTGAATAAATTGTCTAAGTAACTTTCCCAAACAGAAATAGTATTTCAATAAATTCATTTTTAATAAACAATTCTGAATGATTTGTATCATCTTTCTTTGAAATTTTGATGCAATGTTAAAGCTCGGCTGAAACATCAATCTGCACAGGTTCTAAGCAATTCTTGGATAAATTACTCTTACAATTTTTCCTGCACATAGATTCCTTGAGATTTTTCCAAAGTATTGGATCTTGAAAATTATTCATTCGTTTATCGCATATAGCAGTGTTAATGTATGAATCTATTACTTCTTTAAAAGTAGCTTTTATCATCATCTAGATTGTTGCTATATGAATCCAGGATATGTTTCGTGCTAATTCTATCTTCAGTTTTGCCAATTCCTCCTTGATTTCTTCATAATGAATTAATTGCATCTTCATCCGATTTTCCAAAAGTGTCATTGGAATTGTCGTTTTCCTTCAAGAGACTTATAGATTAGATGATGTTTTCTGTTTTTTATGCCAAGATTTCTTAAGAACTTTTCTACCTATCTTGCCGAGAATCCTTGAAATCTCTATGTAATTATTTTTCCTCACGATTTTTCGGACCATGTTATTAGATATTTTTGTCTGACTAAAGAAATTAGACAAGTCTTCATGTGTTTTGCGTTAAAACACCTCGTTTTCACTTAGATTCTGATTATGTTCTATCAAAATTTTCCTAACTCAAGATTTATTCTTCATATCTACTCTCGTATGAAGGAATATCTTCTGACGGGTATACTTGAACTAGATTTTAGAAATAAATCTCTTCCTCAATATCTGAAGTAGGTTCGAATCATTTTATTCTTTTTCTGTCATTTTCTATATTGTTAGTCGAAATATGAAATTTTTCTGCACATGTACAGTAATTACAATCTTTAAAACTTTCACTAGCTCGGGTTTGAACTCTTCTAAAAGTTTCTTTGTTGATGTATGTCCCGCGCTTCGAGATGAGTTCTATGCTTGGGATGGCGTCCTATTTCTTGATGCTCTCCTTCTTTGCCCAGATTTGTAATATCTTATTTTTTTCTAGACCATACTATTATTGGTTTCTAAAAACTACTTTCACTTCTTCCACTTATGACGTAAGGATGAGAACTAAAGCTCTTTCTTTTCTGCTTTTATATCTTACTTCCAATTATTGATGGAAGATCGTTTTCTTTACAACATAAAAGAGTACGTTTATTAATATCTCTTAATCGTTTGTAATTTTTTGTTATGCTATCGTATGTCATCATTCTGTCAATTTTTTTTTGAGAAAATAGGTCTTCCGTACCAAAGTATCTAGATTGTCAGGGACATATTCTCTAATTGACATTTCTCTCCAAAGACTTGGCATTTAACGAAAAATTGTTGCAAAATAACTTTAGTAAAATACCCTAATTTGAGTAATATAATTAAATCGGGGGATACTATGCATCTCCTTCATTTATTTTTATAAATATTCGAATATTAATATGATTTCACTCAACTGACTTCAAACAAAATGAAGTTCAAAATGTTATTGTGAAGTTAAAAAACCAGTGATCGCGTGCGTGGGGATGGTGAATGTTACAATTGGCTAATTTTTTTAGAGAATTTAATGGATTACTAATATATAATTGTAAATAATAAAAACAAAAGACCACAGTGATTAATTAAAAAAGAAATAGCTGCCATCGGTCTAGTATTCGGCCAAACCGTCGCATAGTGAAGTGAAAAAACCAGAAGTCGCGTGCGTTGACTTCTTCCTGAGAAATCTACGTTCAATTAATTAATTACCAAAGCACAAAAACCTTAATGTGCACCAATGGAGATCAAGACATGGCTGTTCTTCTCATTCTGGGCTACTGCCAGCATCGTTTTCTTGAAACTCGGATTCAAAGCTTTCGACACGACCGATCTCTCTCGAACAGTATCACCCTTCGTTTTGTTATTCTTCAATCATGCCGCAGCCATCTCCGTCTGCTATTCGTCCCATTACACCTTCGTTTATTCCCCGCAGCTCGACATACCCGACGTCAGAGAAATATACCACTTGTTTTTGGTCTTCGAACTTACAGGGCCGCTGATTTACAATGCTATTGATGGCCCACTCATGTGGTATCTGTTCCCCATCTGGGGTTCTATCGTATAATATGGGGCGGAATCAGGATCATTATTATATTACAATTAATAAAGCAAAAAAAAGAAAAAAAGACTGGTTAAACAAAAACCATAAATAATATGTTCTAAAGTTAGAACACAGGTTACACAAAGCCATAAGTATCTTTAGTCGATGAAAAACGCTAGAAAAATGACAAAAAACATTGTGTACAAAACCAACAATCTAAACAAAAACTGATAGAAAATATAAATTTTACAGACGAAAAATATGCATGAATTCATTCTCGATTGCAAAAAAAAAATTTAAAACAATTGAATGATCAAATACTATTGAATGAAAAAAGTGATCCTTAAATTTCATAAAATTCTGGATTTTATTTGTAATATAAAAAATGAGACATTAGGTAATATGAATTGAAATGATTATTGATCAAATTATAAGAGGTATGGGGCTTACGTAGAAAAAATTGTATAGAATATTNAGTGTAGTCAAGTGCCCCCAGTGGGCCTTAGCTGGCTCCGCCCATCGTATTCTTCCTGTATTTCATCAAAATGTTCTTCTACGGCGTGCCTTGGGATGGTATTGGTTTCGGGATTGATTTTAGCGTTAAACTGTTGTTGATATACTTCGGAGACAACAAGAAACTTGTCCCCATTTTGGTCCTGTTGGTTTCCTGGTACACTTCCTCCGTCTGGGCAGCAATCTCCGATGCCCAAGGCAATTAGCGAAACCCGCCACTGAGGCTAGATGTTCCGGTAAATATACTAACGTCAACCATTAAGAAGATGGATAACTTGGTTCAATTCGGTGCTGGCATACTGCGTGGCATAGTTTTTCAGGACGAGAACTCGTCGATTCTGAGGAGGATGATACAGAAGAGAAGGCCGCTGATCGAATTTGCAGTTGGGATGGTGGGCACCATTCTTTTCCAGAATTTCTTCAAAATAACGACGTTCAATCACGTGTTAGCTTTCCTGTATTTCGCTGTGGTGTGGCTCGCGAATCTTGCTCTGCTTCGCGCTGCTTCGGATCTCGGTGTGTTCAATTTCTTGCTGGCGAATGTGGTTGTTGGGTGTACGGTGAATGAATTCGGGTTTCAGGGTACTACGTGGATTGCTTATGGTGCTTCTGTTCTTCTTTACGGATTGCGGGTGGAGCTTCAAACTCCATCAATGGTGAATCGAGGAGAAGCTGAAGCACGAGTTCTGGTGTGGTGAAAAAGAAAGAAAAAATGGTTCCTGATTCTTTCACAACACTTGTTATAAATAAATTTAAAAAAAACGACAAATTGATTAAATAACTCGGTCAATTTTTTTAAAAAAAAATCACATCTTTAATATATTTGAAATATAGTTTAGAAAATCATCTTCTTAAAAAACGAATTTATCGAAGTTAAAAAAAATACTCAAAAAACAATAAATTAGGGTCAAACAAGTGGAATTTGATATTTTTAATGGGGCGGGTATGACTAAACCCAAGACCCGCCCCATGAAGAAAACTTGGACCCATTACTCGCCCCACCCCGGTTAAATATTCTTCGGACTCACCCCACCCCGAAAACGAAATGGGGTCGGGTAGACCCGTGAGACCCGAATTTTTTTTAAATGAAAACAATAATCTTCTGATCACATGACTGAATTATGAAACAAACAATCCTCTAAATACAACACAATAGAAAACTAATTCATGTCTTCGACCACACTTAATAATAACAAACAGATTATTTTCACGACATAATGAATCACATAAAAAAAGAGTTACTAGCTCTCCAATAAAAAGTCTTGACATCCTCAAAAATAAGTCATAACAGAACTTAAACAGATCAATGTAAAATCAGCGAGTAAGCAATCTTTCAGACACATTATTCAGGATCATCTTCCTCTTCATCAAGAATGGTGGGACAAGTTGGTAAATTACGTAAAGAATTACTTACAAAATTAAAGAGAGAAAGTACATTGAAAAAATAAAATCGTAATTTAAAACCGTAAAAAAAAATGTAATTTAAAAAGAGAAAGTATAGTAACAAAATTAAAATGAAAGTACAATGACAAAATAAAAATGTAATTTATTTACCTTCCACGTCACCTCACAACCATCTTCGCGAGCACATCAATTTATATCCACATATATGGGGCGGGTATGGGTTGGGTATTATAGGACCCATGACCCGCCCCATACCCAGACAGGTCTCAAAAATTAGATCCGAGACCCGTCCCATATATTATTATTTTTTATACATAGGCATCTTTATTTATCAGACCACATCGACTTGCTAACTAATTTTCTGAGTTCGGCATGCGCTAACTTTTGAATACCACTTTTAAATATGGATTTGAAATGACGTTTATTTTTTATATATTTCAAATCCATATTAATTATCATTGATGATTTTGAAATCTACCAAATATTATGTTTTATTTGAAATGTACTTTAGAACCCATAAAAAAAGTATGAATGTTTATTAAGAGTAAGATCAAAATCTAACCGTCCAATGCTTCTAAAAACTTTGACTTAGCACCAATCAATGGTGTCTAGGGTCACCTAATTTCACATGATAATGATAGTAAGATATAGTTTACTTAATTAATTTTGAGTTTGAATTTAACGGTATATATATATATATAGTTTTGATATGCTGCACTCCTACCGTGCACACTTATGTGAGCACCGATGAGGTGTCACTCATCTATTGGATGTGATGAAATATAGAAAAATTGCGAAACTGATCTATTATTCAAAGCTCTATATATATATAGTTTTTTACGAAGGCACTGTATCTTCGCTCACGGTAGGTGTGCAGCATATCAAAACTCTATATATATATATATCAAAAAATTGTGAAACTGATATATTATTCAAAAAAATTATTTATTATTATAAATATGAACAAAATTGATCTTTCGTGAGCGAAGATACAGTGCCTTCGTCCTAATATATATCACGTGACAGACGACTTTAGAATGATTTTACGCGTAGCACGTTTACTTTTTGATGCATTGTTCACGATATAAAGTGTTTGACTATGCATAATGAGGCCATTCAACAATTTTTAAGATGCTGGTGCAATGTTCAAAGGAGTGTTTGAAAGTTGAACTTGTAATCTTCTGCTGTATCAACTAATTGCCTATAAACAGATCATTTGAGCTACAAATGAAGGTTCCGGGGCTGTATTTCTTCTCGTTTTGCGCCGTGATCGGCGTCACTTTCTTTCATCTTGGGTTGAACGCTTTCGATAGAACTGAGCTCTCACACTCGGTTTCTCCTGTAATAATGTCCCTATTCAAGCATGCTCTCGCAATCTCCATCTGCCATTCATCCTCCTACGCGTTAATATTCCGCCCCAAGCTGATGATTATGGTTGAAAGACGTTACTTTTGGTTGATATTTGCACTTTTCCATGCTCTGATTTGCAACCTCACTCCCGAGAACAGTACAGTCGCGATGTCGGGTTTCTTGGCCACAATTTTGATTCATTTATCATCATATCTCCGACTGCATAAGATTCTTGTAGAAGGAGATATCTTGTTCTACCCAATCTTGTTTTTGACAAGCCAAGTATTCCCACGGTATATCCCAATCTCCGCCTTGATTAATTTATTGTTCCTCATCTGCGTAGAATACCTTACAACCCAAGAAAAGATTGCACTCGGGGTTCACATGATTATCGAATTATCACTATTCAGTTTTGATAGCGGGAAGATTCTCTTTTTCCCCATTTTGGTGATTTACATTGCACACTACACCTCCGCTTCTTGGGCAGCAGTGTCTGGTTTGGAACCTTACACACTTTTTTTGGCGGATCGGACTCCAGGTGACGAGTTCTTTCAGAAACTGAGGCCTCTGGTTGCACGGGGGAAGGAGATTTTTTCGAAGCTGGGGGAGAAAAAGATGGCGAAGCTGATTGAATTTGTAGTTGCAACGATGGGCACTATTCTTTTCCAGAGTTTCTTCAGATTAACGTCGTTCAATCAAGTGGTGGCGTTTCTGTACCTGGCGGTTGCATGGCTAGCGAACATAGCTCTGATGCAGGTGAATTTGGGTGTTGGTGTTTTCTATTTTCTGTTGTCTAATGTGATTGTGGGGTGTACTGCGAGCCAGTTTGGGATCAGGTTGACTATTTGGCTTGCATACAGGGTATCTGTTCTGCTTTACGGGTTAAGCTCGAGTCTTTAGATATCGCGAATAGGAACAGGAGTTATTTCGTGGTGACACTGTTTAAAGTTGATCAAATTAATAGATCTGAAGTATCTTTCAGTTTAATTTATTCTCAAACGTAAATCACTTTCGAGAGTCTCTGAAGGGTCAAAATTTGTTGAAAGGTGAATGTATAATCACACCCACAAATGAGCACCATATTCAACTTAATCGAGCTCCATGCACGCACGAGAAGGGAACTGAAAAGAATATTTTATTCTTTTATTATTTTGATAAATTGAATCAATTTATAATTTTGTCTTTCTAGATTATTGCTTCAGTTATTTCTAGATTATGAAATATTTCTTGATTTATTCCTATATGATAAGATCTTGGTTGATTTATATCTAGATATTATATGATTTGTTTTTTAATATGATTTTTATCTCCAATATATTTTATCTTTGTTAAAAAGAGTTTTATATCTAATGAAAATCTTGTTTCCATATTTTGTAGGACTCTTTTATGGAATAACTTATCGGTCAAGCCATGAATACAAATATGTATAGTCTCACAGCCGTACATGGGTTGGTGTGGAGATAGAAAAAAAAGGCTTTAGAGAGAGAGGTTTTGGAGAGAGAAAAGGTGTGGCAGAGAGAGGCTTTTCATAACGTTGGACATAGAGCTTTTCATTGAGAAGAAAATCACAAGAAGTCCAACATATATTTGCTCTGCAATTTTTATGTGATCGGTGATCACTTTTGTAGGAGCTTTACGTGTGAGCCTTTTGGTTTGACTCTTTCGTGAGGTCGGCAGAGGAGCGCATACATAGAAGAAAAATACAAGAGCCGAGTCTATTTTGATGAGACGTTTTTGTGTGATCGGGTGATCACTTTGCAGCGCAGGAAAGTTGCTGGATTTTTCTGAACACACATAGAGTTCAGATATTGAAGAATTTGGGTGATTGATTCACAGATTCACTGTGTTGCCGATTGGTGTTGCCAACACTTGAAGAACAACACTGACGCAGAGTGTTGATCGAAGAGTGGTTTCGTTTGGTTTTAAGCAACACATTTTTATTTTATGCATCTAGATTTGATTTGGGTTTTTGATGCATATTTTAATTCCTTAGAGTGTCAAGGAATTTGATTTTGTTATTTTCACTAGTATTGTTTTGGTGTAAACGATTTACATATTTTCTAGTGAATTTTTTTTGCCATGAGGCATCGCAAAAGTATTCGTATTTGTGCATAATTTAAAACTGGTGTTTATTTATTAAATTTATATTTGTGTGTTAATAATTAATTTCCGCTGCCGTGTTGTGTGCCGTGTTGACAACACCGAGCACAACACTGAATTCTGATACACACAATTATATTGATTTCCTGTACAACGTCCCTTACAAGTGGTATCAGAGCCAACGCTTGATACACTAAGTGATTGATTCTGGTTTATTGTTGTTTTTGCAGGAAATATAACAAAAGCTCAATGGATGTATTGGCTTCAAGTGTTGTTTTTAGACCACGGGTCTTGGATGGATCTAATGCAAATGAATGTGTCAACAGACTTCGTAAGAACAAAGGCATGACAGTTTCCTTGAGTGATGACGACTTAGAAGAAGATCTGGAATCTTGTAAAGAAGAAGAGCACTCTTTCTTGTCTGCTGTTTTGAAGGAAAAATGCTGGTTGCAGGTCAACCCGCACGGTGTTGCCGCAGGTGTTGCAACACCAAGCCGCAACACCACTTCAAATTCCTTGTGTCTCAATGCTAAATCTCAGAATGACTCAAGTAATCATAAAATCCATGATACTGATTCTGATGAACTCACCTTTGAAAGTGTGCAGGCTATGTATGAAGAGTTGTACGATGATTGGCTTAAAAGAAATGAGACAAATAATGTGCTCTCTAAGGAGAATACTGATCTGAAAGAATGTGTGTCTCGACTTGAAGTTGTGCTTAACAAGAAGGATCTTGAGCTTTGTAGAGTTAAGGATGATCTTGAGAAGGCCTCAAAAACTTTTGAAAAATTTAACTCAAGTTCAACAAAACTTGACTCGATGTTAATGATGGGAAAAGATAACATAGCTGGTCTTGGATATGTTGAAAGTGTATATGAACATAGTGAATCTTCCAACTCCGGATCAATATCAACTGTGTTTGCAAAGGAAAGTGAAGACAATTCTGTCCCTTTAATGGTGAACCCTCCTACGAAGACTTTGCCAATCTCAAAGCTAGCCTCGGAACAAAGGCCGAAACAAAACAGAGCTTCTTCCTCTCATTTGAAAGTTGACTCGCCAGTGAAGATGTCACAAACCAAGAAGCCAATGTCAACTTCTAAATCAAAAGAAAGAAAGCGACATTTTATCTGCCACTACTGTCATAAGCCAGGTCACATCAAACCTTTTTGTTTTAAGTTGAGAAATGACTATATGAATATGCATGTAAATCAGGTGTTGTCCACCGTGTTGCCCAACACCAGGCGCAACACCGCAGTCACGAAATCTTCCACAAGGAAAATATGGGTACCTAAAACTGTTATTCGATGCAATGTCATTTATACTTCTTTAAAAACTAACATTGCAGGTGCATGGTACTTCGACAGTGGGTACTCACGCCACATGACCGGATCAAAAGAACACCTCACGGATTATGTTGAAATAAAAAGTGGGCGTGTAACCTATGGTGGTGGTGCCAAAGGGAGAATCATAGGCAAAAGAACCCTGAACGTTGATGGGCTTCCTGAACTTCACAATGTTCTACATGTTGAAGGACTTAATTCGAACTTAATAAGCATAAGTCAACTTTGCGATGATAAGTTACATGTTAGATTCAACAAAAATAATTGTGAAGTTTTTAATGATGCCAATGTTTGTGTAATGTCAGGTACTCGATCTGTTGACAATTGCTATCTGTTGGGAGAAGGTGATGATTGCCGAAGTGCCAAGGTGAGTGATTTGGACCTATGACATCAAAAATTGGGACACGTGAGCTTCAAAACCTTGAAGAATCTGTGTAAGTTTGATGCTGTGAGAGGTATGCCCAATTTAAGTTCATGTAATGCATATGTCTGTGGACCGTGTCAGATAGGTAAACAAACCCGTGTTGCACATCCGGTGTTGCAACACTGTGGGACAACACGGTGTCTTGAACTCTTGCATATGGGTCTTATGGGTCCAATGGAGGGGGAGAGCCTAGGAGGTAAGAAGTATTCGTTTGTTTGTGTTGATGATTTTTCGCATTTTACTTGGGTAAGTTTTCTTAAAGGAAAATCTGATACATTTGGTGCTTTTAAGAAATTGCATGCTAGGATAACAAATCTTTATGAAACGAAGGTGGTCAAAATAAGAACCGATCATGGTAAGGAGTTCGAAAATTCTCATTTTATTTCTTTGTGCGATAAGAAATATATTACTCATGAATTTTCTGTCCCTAAAACTTCTCAACAAAATGGAATAGCCGAAAGGAAGAATCGAACCCTCCTAGAAATGGCTCGGGTCATGCTAAGTTCCAAGAATGTGTCAAAACGTTTTTTGGGCCGAAGCTCTAAATACGGCATGTCACATTTCCAACCGTGTATATTTAAGGAGTGATTCTACAATAACCTCATATGAAACCTTAATGGGAAAAAAACCAAACCTTAAATACTTTCATATCTTTGGTTGTATTTGTTATGTTTTAAATGATCGTGATCATCGTGCAAAATTTGACTCCAAAAGTGATAAATGTCTATTTCTCGGATATTCAATGAATAGTCGGGCTTACCGTGTTTTTAATTTGAGAACTAGAACAACTATTGAGTCAATTAATGTGGTGTTTGATGATTTTGCAGATCTAACAGGAAAAACCAATGAGGATGATACTGAAGGACTGCTGGATATAAGTGAGCCACTGACCAGTACTGGTGTTGAGCCTGGTGTTGAGTCCAGTGAGGCAACACCAAGCACAACACCGCCTCTGAACCGAACAGAAACTGTGGATAATGATAATGATGAAGATGATGTGGTGATCAATTGTGAAAAAGAAATTCCCAACAAGATTCAGAAAAATCACCCATCATCACAAATCATTGGTGAAGTACATGAAGGTGTGCAAACTAGGAAAAAGGAGAAGGTCGACTACCGAAAGATGATTGGGCTAGTGTGCATGAGCTCCGAGTACTCCCAGGTAAGTCACTCTTGTTTTGTGTCTCACATTGAACCTAAGAACATTAACGATGCACTAAAAGACGAATTTTGGGTCAATGCAATGCATGAAGAACTTGAACAATTTGTGCGCAATGATGTATGGGATTTAGTTCCTAGACCTTCGAATACCAATGTTATTGGAACAAAATGGATTTTCAAAAATAAAACAGATGAATCTGGTAACATTGTTCGAAACAAGGCTCGGTTGGTAGCTCAAGGGTATACGCAGGTTGAGGGGGTGGATTTTGATGAAACCTTCGCTCCTGTAGCCCGAATTGAGTCAGTCCGACTGTTGCTTGCCATAGCTTGCCATATGCGCATCAAGTTGTATCAAATGGACGTAAAAAGTGCTTTTTTGAATGGAATTTTGAATGAGGAAGTATATGTAAGTCAACCTAAAGGATTTGAAGATCCTCATCACATGGAGCATGTCTACAAGCTGAAGAAGGCTCTATATGGACTGAAACAGGCTCCACGAGCATGGTATGGTAGGTTGGCTGATTATTTGATCAACTTGGGCTTTAAACGAGGTGAGGTTGATAAAACCCTCTTTATTCAAAAATTGAAGCATGATATTTTGATTTGCCAAGTTTATGTAGATGACATTATCTTTGGTGCTTCATCACAAAAGCTTGTTGATAACTTTGTTGAATGCATGTCATCACAATTTGAAATGAGCATGGTAGGAGAGTTGAATTTCTTCCTTGGATTGCAAGTTAAACAATTGCATGATGGTATATTTTTGTGTCAATCCAAGTATGCTAAGAATCTGGTTAAAAAGTTCTTAAATGATAATTCTAAGCATATGAAAACTCCCATGGGGTCAAGTGAAAAATTGTCTAAGGATGATGTTGCCGACGGTGTTGACAACACCATGTACCGCAGCATCATCGGTAGTCTTTTATACTTAACTGCTACTCGCCCCGATATCATGTTCAGTGTGTGTTTATGTGCTAGGTACCAAGCAAATCCAAAAATATCACACCTAAAAGCTGTGAAACGCATTCTTAGATACATTGCAGGTACACTAGAATTAGGAGTGTGGTACACACAAGAAACAAATACAAACTTGGTAGGATTTTCTGATGCTGACTGGGCCGGAGACTTAGATGATAGGAAAAGCACATCGGGTGGGTGTTTTTACCTAGGGAACAACCTTGTGTCGTGGTATAGTAAGAAACAAAATTGTGTATCCCTATCCACTGCTGAATCTGAATATGTAGCAGCTGCTAGCTGCTGCTCACAACTTGTTTGGATGAATCAAATGATTGAGGATTATGGTTTTCATAGTGACATCATGATAGTATATTGTGACAATTCGAGTGCTATAGACATTTCTAAGAATCCTGTTCAACACTCTCGAACAAAATACATAGATATAAGACATCACTTTATTCGAGATTTGGTTGAAAAAGGCATAATTCGACTGGAATTTGTTATGACTGAAAACCAGCTGGCTGATATATTCACGAAACCTTTGGACTTTGAGAGATTTTCCAATCTTCGGAAGTCTCTCAGCATGTGCGTACAATAATCACACACGCATGTTGTCATTGGTGTTGCCAACACCGGTGACAACACCATTTTTGCATGTCTATTTTTAGGATGTTAGGGATACTGCATAATAATAATCATCTTATTTATTTGTGTAAAGTCTGAACAGTGAAGGCAATTTCTGAAAGGTACTCTCTGAGTGTTCATACTTCCGATCAAATGTTGAGGAGAAAATTATGCTCAATCCAAGGCATCGAGTAGTTGAGAATGTTCATGGAAATCGTGATCTTGTCCAATGTGAAAAAGTGACTTGGAAAATGTGAACATAAGGAGAAAAACAGAAAAGAGGTAAATAAAAAAAATTAGAAGAAGATGGAAAAAGCTACCTAGAGGAGTCCATTGAAGACCGTTCTTCTAGTGTGGGAGCTACCACTTCTAAGTAAAAATAGTAATGAAAAAAGCTACCTAGGGGAGTCCATTGAAGACCGTTCTTCTAGTATGGGAGCTATCATTTCTGAATCAAAAGAAAATTTTATTGAAGTTTGAATAAAACTCAGCGGTGTTTCCAAGAGGTGTTGTCAACACCAAGTTCAGACACAACACAATTTATACACTGCCTGACATTTCGATAATTCATCATATTGGAGGCATATTTAGGACATGTATATTGATTTTTGTTTCGTGAATTCATCATGTGCAGTGACATATCAGTTTTGACCTATGACAGTTGATAAAATCCTTGACTACCTAGATTTTGAATTTAAGTGTCTACTTGTGTCAGTGGGTTATAATCGACGTGGGTTTCACTGGATATTCTTTTGAATCGTCGTAACACGAGGTTGAATCAATTTTACTGTTCGATTTTTGGAAAGAACCATAATTAGTGTTTTGTGTAAATT
The DNA here is from genome assembly GCF_012295235.1 of Primulina huaijiensis. NCBI lineage: Eukaryota > Viridiplantae > Streptophyta > Magnoliopsida > Lamiales > Gesneriaceae > Primulina > Primulina huaijiensis. The sequence continues at coordinate 4,343,456 of NC_133312.1, read as the reverse complement.
TCGGAAATATTACCTTTACCGTGTGGATTTTTCGGAGATGAACGATTGCATCGGTGTATTTTATCTGTTAGAGTAAGAGTATATATTTTTTATTGCTGTTAAATCTCTGATAATTACTCTTGCTTGTTCTTATTTACTCTCGCAATCTTTCCTAGCTCTCGTGATTTCTTTGTGCGTTTTTGTGTGTAACTCCTGATGCACCTTTATAATTTGCTCTCACGTTCTGCAGGTGGCTGAAGATACTGCTGGTGTTGAGTCCGATGTTGTCAACACCGCTGACAACACTGACTCTTTTTATTATGCTGCCCAAATTGAGTTTGTTCTACGACAGATTCAAAAGGTCAAAGAACATGTGGCTGAGTAGATGATGTTTTTGGAATTTGGCTTACATTCTGGCCAAAAAGGGGGAGTATGAGGACCAAAATGCAAAGGAATGATGCTGAAGCATCTGGAGTTGCTGAGATTGAATGAATACTTATACTATGTCTTTAATGTTGTTTTTGTGTTGCTCTTATATCTATTAGCGTGATTAATGAATTTCTCATTCGTATGTCTTCTTATATTTTCAGGTGTTTTAACGATGGTGTTGACAACACTGTCAACAACACCAGTGCTCTAACATGTTCTATTCAGGGGGAGATGAACTTTGACTCAGGGGGAGCTTAACTAATTGAGATGCTTGCCAAGATTATCATTTTTGGATGTTTTGTCCAGAAAGGCAAAAAGGGGGAGATTGAAAAGAATGTTTTATTCTTTTATTATTTTGATAAATTGATATTATCAATTTATGATTTTGCCTTTCTAGATTATTGCTTGAGTTATTTCTAGATTATGAAATCTTTCTTGATTTATTCCTATATGGTAAGATCTTGGTTGATTTATATCTAGATATTATATGATTTGTTTTTTAATATGATTTTTATCTCCAAGATATTTTATCCTTGTTAAAAAGAGTTTTATATCTAATGAAAATCTTGTTTCCATATTTTGTAGGACTCTTTTATGGAATAACTTATAGGTCAAGCCATGAATACAAATATGTATAGTCTCACAGCCGTACATGGGTTGGTGTGGAGATAGAAAAAAAAAGGCTTTAGAGAGAGAGAGGTTCTGGAGAGAGAAAAGGTGTGGCAGAGAGAGGCTTTTCATAACGTTGGACATAGAGCTTTTCATTGAGAAGAAAATCACAAGAAGTCCAACATATATTTGCTCTGCAATTTTTATGTGATCGGTGATCACTTTTGTAGGAGCTTTTCGTGTGAGCCTTTTGGTTTGACTCTTTCGTGAGGTCGACAGAGGAGCGCATACATAGAAGAAAAATACAAGAGCCGAGTCTATTTTGATGAGACGTTTTTGTGTGATCGGTGATCACTTTGCAGCGCAGGAAAGTTGCTGGATTTTTCTGAACACACATAGAGTTCAGATATTGAAGATTTTCGTGTGAAGAATTTGGGTGATTGATTCACAGATTCACTGTGTTGCCGATTGGTGTTGCCAACACTTGAAGAACAACACTGACGCAGAGTGTTGATCGAAGAGTGGTTTCGTTTGGTTTTAAGCAACACATTTTTATTTTATGCATCTAGATTTGATTTGGGTTTTTGATGCATATTTTAATTCCTTAGAGTGTCAAGGAATTTGATTTTGTTATTTTCACTAATATTGTTTTGGTGTAAACGATTTACATATTTTCTAGTGAATTTTTTTTGCCATGAGGCATCGCAAAAGTATTCGTACTTGTGCATAATTTAAAACTGGTGTTTATTTATTAAATTTATATTTGTGCGTTAATAATTAATTTCCGCTGCCGTGTTGTGTGCCGTGTTGACAACACCGAGCACAACACTGAATTCTGATACACACAATTATATTGATTTCCTGTACAACATCCCTTACAGGAACCATATTAATTTAATCGAAACAAGCCCGGGTAGCGAAATGTGGAGGGAGATGCGACTCCAACATTGACGAGAAGAATGTAGGTAATTTTTTCCTGCCATACTGGGAACCTAAACTATTTATACATACATCAAAAGGCAATATTTCTTTTTAGTAAAACCTCTCTGTGTGTGTGTGTGTGTGTGTATTTGGATACCGTAAATCATGTATATTTTAAAACAATATACAAGTTTGTTAGTTCCATAATATCCAAACAAATCCAAACTACAGTAATTTCTTATACAAGCAAGTTTTTTTGTCGCAAATAAATCAACTCCAGGATCAAACCCTCCAAAAAAACAGCCATTTAGCACTGTACACAAATTACAGTACGGCAACAAATCTCTTCAACACCATATCTAATGCACGCAATGCGCATATCCTATATAAATATCCCCTTCCAAGCTTAGTTTCATGCCCACAACACGGAGAAAAACATTTCGACACTCTACCAAGCTAACAAGAAAAAACCAGTCTAATGATTTTAGAGCAATTATTTTTTAATCACTCAAACAAACATAATGGGTCATGTGGATAGGGTGCCAATGATGAAAAATAGAGTACGCGTCTTTGCTACTTTTGGAGTCGAAGAGACTATGATTTTTCTTTAGTTAAAATGGCATGATCCCATTATCTTAGGATGTAGCCTTCCGCTTTTCTTCAAGAATCAAACCCTCTTTAAGTGCAATTTGTGCCTCGTTCTCCCTTCCTAACGCGAAAAGAGCAGATGCTTGTAAATATGACGCTATATGCCAAACAGGAGATATAACCTGTGCTTGCACCGCATCATTGAGGGCCTCCTGTGCCATCTCACTCATGAGATAAGACAAACTGCGACGAGCGAAAATAGTGGGGGAGACCATTGTTCCAACTTCAATAAACTGGAAAAAGAAACATCAACCAAGAGGCAACTTTTAATTCAGATGATTACAAGAAAATAACCTAGAATCTATCGTAGTACTAAAAATTATAAATGATGATAGTAGCGTTGTGCCGCATAAGAAAATTGTAGTTCATCAAATAGTAATTAATCAAGAAATGCATGGTTGTGTAGGATTAGAATCATGAACAGTTGAAGTTCTAACCTGTGAGTAACATTCAATCGCAACCTTAAAATCTTTATGATGGAATGCAGCATCACCCTTTTTCTTCGAGTTCAATGTTTCCTGCATTTGATTGGTCCACATCTGGAACGAGAGCTGTGTGAAGAAAATAATTGTTTGTCAGCGAGACAGACGAGAACGAAACATTATCGCGATACAAAACAGAAACAAACCTCAGTTGCTGCTCCTTCGTCGTCTTTGTAACCGATCTTTTCTAATATTTCTTGTATGGCTGTTAAATCCATTCTCAAACATGCTTCACCGAGTGCTGATAGAGGCATAGTCCCTCCACCATGAGGGATACCCATCAGTACATGAGAAGGAACCTGCAAATTAAATACTAAATGTTCCGCTAAAATAACTTCATATTACATATTGTATGGAAAAATGGAGGACAGTGAAAAGAATTCAACCAACCAACAGCTTCAAACTTTCCTCATTTTTTCTCTTTCTTATCTATATTATGTCTTTGATCCCCATGTCACATACCTCTTTGTAAATTTTTTCAAAAATTTTTATTTGAGGTCAAAGGACTGATATACACCTTCACATAAAAAGTTGTATACGGCAGAATCTTCTTTCACTGCACTAGCACTGGTTTTCTAGTATGAATTTCAGGAAGATATTTCACTAAATCCTAGACAATTGTATCGACCATATGCCCATAAAGCATTAGAGAAGAACCAACCTCAGTTTCCTTCTGAAGAGAAACTAACGCAGCAGCTGATGATTTAGGATTTGGCCTCTCTCTCGGTTCATATTGCAGACATCTTGACGCTAGACGTACCAACTCAGTTCCATCATCATTCGAAAATTCACCTTCCAAGCAAGAATCTGTTAGCATTTGAAGATTCCGGTCCTTTATCAAATCAAGGGCCTGTCGCCAATCAAAAAGATTGTTAGGTACCAATAAATGAGTGAAGTGAGGCAACTTTGCAGAAGTCGTTCTTCTGGGAATAAAACAAAGTGAAGTTCAGATTCAAGAACAACTTGAGGCACAATCCATCAGGTCAAGAATGCTCAAGTAAAGTTATCACCTTTCATGTTTTGGGAGGCACAACTAAGTCTAAAATATCAGTCAAACTTGGATTACAAAATTCAAATTCGATATGAAACATCTCATACCGCAAAAGGCTACATGAGTTATTTGGTTGACACGACAAAGAAAGTACATAAGAATATAAATGATTTGTCAATAGAAAATTGCACGGGCTATCTTTCCCACACGTAGATATTGATACAACAGTTTATATTGTATCGGAGGAAGAGGACGTTATAACCAAAGGCTTGTTCAAATACCATAACTCATTTTTCTACAACTGATTATGATTTAAACGCCAGTCCTTTAACACTGAACTCAACGATTGACTTAGAAATGTTATAAATCCATCGCCATTGGCATGCATCACTGCCCTGTAAATCAGTGTGGTTGTGCCCATTTGATGCTTTTGGATATAGAAAAAGAAAAGGTGGAATGTCAAGAGGTAATAACGACTTCAACCAATGTGGTGATAGATTTGAAACCTTTTTCTGGTTGATTGACAAGTAGCATATCTGTCATGAGCTGGTTACCATACTGTATTCCCAGAAAAAACTATCTTGAGACATCAAAAATAACATGGATAGACTTACATGACTCGGTGGAATGTGTTTTCCACTGAGAAGGTCAAGTAAAAGTGTGCCAAAGCTGTACATTACGCTTTCCGGTGTTACTCTCCCTGAAAATTTAGGACAACGTTATAAAGGGCTTCAGTGAAATCATAGAAAACAGACAGAAGTTAATGTCAATAATGATGACAAACATCGAAAGAAGAGAGATGCATTCATAGAATGTAGAGAATATATCGACTGAGAGAACAAAATGAATTGGCAAAAATGAACGCAATTCCACATTACAAATTAACTTAACTGGTTCAATTGATCGCAATTCAAAGAAAATCTATTTTATCTACCAAAACAGGGGATGCTATTCAGTTGAAACCCGCTTAAAAGCAAAATAAGATGCTTATAATTTTCAGTCAAGCCATTCCGGTTTTATAAGAGTGCACATTGAGGTACAGAAGATTGGAATACATTGTTGTGGACATCTGATTTATAGATATGTTCAGAAACATAGTTGGCACAGTCCCAGAGAGTTTAACAGATGAAGAAGGAAAAGTGAAAAATGGGTCATCATATACAAGTAGTTTAAACTGGATATCATGAAGAAATCCTTTTATGGAATTTTCATATTTTCAATACAGAGTGATCTAGTTTAAGAATTACAATCTGATACTCTCTGACTAGTCTGACTATGCCACAAACTTGAATTTTTTAAATCAACGAGATGATAAATGATATCAAAATTTTCAAGAATCATTGTGTAAGCAAGTAAACTAACAGGGAATTAAATTCAACCAAAAGAAAGAAGAAATCAAACCCATCACAATAAAAGCTTAAAGGGTAATTTATTTCTGAAGTCTTCCATATTTTACCCTCTCCGGGTGAACTAGAGTAAGATCTATGTGTGTGATAGAGAATATAATTTATTTAAAAAAAATGGAAGACTTGCATTGGCATCTATGTAGTAGTCAAATCATCTACCCTTTAAAGTCCTAGCCAATGTGCATGAGGGGAAAAATTCACAATGAACTACAACTTAAGAATAGCTTTAATTGTGAATATACATCTGTTATGACAATGGAGATTAAGAATATAAAGTCTAAACTTTCATCAGCTAATGGATCAGCACTTTTGAGAGAAGATCTTTAAGATCCAACCTTAACTAACTGGGAAAATGCGAAGACATAGTAGCAAATACACTCATCTGTTTAAAGACATTCCAAAGGTTGAACATTTATGCACATACATGGAAAATAATTACCCAAAACTGATTTTTCCTTATTATTAGTATATATGGAAAGCCAAGTAGCACGAAGATCATAGGCCATGAGTAAACTAATACTGTACAATGAAAAACATGCATAAAACCACACAGAACATGCGGTATAATCCCATAGTATACAGTTCCAAGTGGTGATAATTATTTTCAAAGTGAAATTTGTTACCGGTCCTAAGGTACTCTGGAGGAGTAAATGCCAAATTTGTACTGTAACTTTTTCCATCTCTACTGTTCTTCATCAAACCAAAGCATGACAGTCTAGGATTGGCATCCTATAACAGATTAAGTTCCCAAAAATAATCAACAGCATGTTTGTGCTGATGCTTGTCTTGCATACATAAATGGGAAATTACGAACTTCATACTTACGTCATCAAAGACTACTCTGTAGGCATTAAGATCATGATAAAGAGCACGCCCTTTACTTGTGCAATATTCTAATGCTTGTGCAAGACACAATGCGACCCTCAATCGCATTGCCCACTTCATAGGCTGTGTTTCCCCTGAAATAACATAGAAGTGAGGCTTATCAATTTGAAAATGAGGCAGATTCAAAATATAAACACAAATGGTACTATAAAAACAGATTATGAAAGTAAATTGAAGTGTAAATTGAGCAGCAAACATCTTGGTTTTTTCTTAGAAAGTATGAGCAAACAATGTTTGGAAGGAAATTTAAAATATAGATCATAGACATTTTGTAGATCTACCAAGCACAACCTTCTTTTTGGCATGGATTTTATTAGGGCAGGGCCTAGGCAGATAGTAAAACAGAAACATATCTAAATACAAAATGAGGCTATGATTTACGTTAACAAGAGCGGGCATTATGCAAAATTATTATTTTTAACCGATCGGAAATCACTCCATATAGATAATAAAACGAGATCAACATTCACAAGAAATTGGCTATGTTCCGCAAAGCGAAATTCAATAAGAAAATAAATTATTCAAACACCACATTAGTCCGCCATAATAACGAGCATTACATAATGGTGTAGAACTTGGGTTGGATGCGTGAGTTTCAAATGGAATATACTCACAGTGAAATAGATGTTTTGCTAGTGTTTCATTGGGCATAAATTCAGCAATCAGCAACCTCTCATCACCTTCACAGCAGCAACCAAGTAAATTCGCCATTCTAGTATTCCGGAGTTGACCAACAGCTCTTGCTTCTTCCTAAAGTTTTAATTATGGAACTAGTTCAATTAAAATCAAAGTAAGTACTTAAGCTGTGATCTATAAAGCTCTAAGAAAATCAAAGAAGTTCGACAATTCTTGAAGCAACTCCTCCAGTGCAAGGAAATTTTTTTTTTATGATTTGAGTGACTGTGCAACAGATCAGTCAAAACACGCATCTCACTTCCTGAAACTCTAGAAAAATTAAGGAAATATAAGGTTCCTCCAAATTTTAACATGGGATAAATGTGAGGAAACAAAAGGACAGAGATATCCTGATCGCTTCAAAGGAGAAACAGGAATAGATGAAAATAAAGACCATAGAGATGCAAGCAGTGTCCGCTCACCAAAAACTGCCTGGAATCAGGCCAAGCAGACCTGTTAAAGCGTTTGACAGCTATCCGCCTCTGATTCTCCAATTTCCCCTTATAAACCACATTCGGAGCTTTCTCCCCATGTTCTGAAACTATGTTTGCTACAGCAAATCCGGATGTAGCTATCCTGAGTTGTTCAATAGAGTATTCGCGAAATGCAGGCAAATCACTGATTTCACTTTTATCCTCAATTTCTGCACCAAATGAAAATAAGTCAAACTCAGCTTCTTCACAAATTAAGAGGAAGAACATGATATCTATGACAAACCAGCATTATTAGCTTCGTGACCCGGCCCATCACTTTCCGAGAGAAAACAACATGAGGTGAGCTTGGAACAGTGGCAGCCCATCCCAATCCAACAACTATAACGCGAACAGGAACAAGACTTCAAAATTCCTCCTAGCCAAAAGCCACTTTTAACTCAGACGTGATCCATCTGACTCCATTGACCAGATATATACTTGGGTTATTCTATACAAAATTAAGATGCGTAAACATCAAAGCGTATAATGTCTAGAACTAAATACGACAATTTGTGCCCACCAAGGAATGAACAGAAATATCAGCTTCTAGATACATCCAGAGAAGTTTCTAACAGCGATGCATTAAGAACTTGCACAAAGGGAATCAACAGCTTAGTTTGTGTGAAAAGTTGAACGCACAAATCTACAACTGATTAACTTAGTAACTAGTTCAAAAACTAAAGATGAATGCAAAGTTAGATAATCATAAACCTAGATGAAATGTTCCTATGATTCATACTTCCATCACTTACTAGCAAGCCTAACACTAACAAGCCACAGAACACTAACCACCCCCATTCATTGTCCGTCAGCTGATCATATAAACCCCAAAATCATATTAGTTTAGAATTTATACCCAAAATCATATTAGTTTAGAATTTACACCCAAAATCATATTAGTTTAGAATATACACTATGTGAGGATAAGACAATAGGAACTCGGAAAAAAACCATACACATTTCCAAATTTCAGCCATAGACAATGAAATACCTCAAATCATCATTCATCAGTTCAATCATGATTTACAAGCCAACATAAAGCACACGATTTAAGGATCGAGAAAGTTACTTTAAGCAAATAATCAAATCTGGGAAAGCTCAGGGAGACCAAATCAACATTTTTGATTCCGAAAGCTTTCACATGTCGCCAATACCTCCCAAAAATACTTCCTTTTCGGCTATATCAAGTCAACAATTCACCTAACGCACATTAAACATACTTGGTCATTCAAAGTCAATTATACAAAGCCAGGAAAAAAATCCAACCAAACCCACTTTCCCCAAAAGTCCAGAGCATAATAAAAAAAAATATCAGAAAGAGCCCATCTCAAGTAAATCAAAAAACAAAAAGTAAAACCCATTTCCAGAATGCACAATTTCAATAAACTCAAACCCAGAATTTGTCAATAAAAGACAAAGTATCGAGAAAAAAAGGAACCTTAAAAATGGTTTTTTGGCCAAGCTAGCTTTGGTAAGAGCACAAAGCCAACTGCTGATGTTATCTGCGTATGTTTATCTTTGTTTACAGAAGAAAATCGTATAGCGTTTGTTCGGGTAGAGCTTGAAACGAAAAATAACAGTGCAAACGATCTAGGGGTATATGTATAGACAGGTGAATAGAAAAAACATATATAGATAGATAATTTAGATACATACACAACATATATAATAGATACAGATAGATACACACGGATGTGGTGTACTTTGGAAGAGAGTGTCTTTGCGCTATTAATGCATATCTATTTCGAGCATGTTGCGCTTAAATGCTTTTGATTATGTTAATTTTTTTTTAAGGTTTAAGAATTGTGGTAAACCACTTATATGACTAATAAGCTTTTGATCTAGATGAGATGGTAAATCGTGATATATCCACGAGTGAAAAGAGAAACTGAGATAATCATCGATCCTCATAACATACCCCACAATATTTCAGTAAAAACATGTTCCACACAATAATCGATCATACGATGCTGGTGAATATCAATCCTCATTACACACGACTTCATTTGCATTATATTTTGCTTTTATCGCATTTTAATTTTAACTTTTTTAGAGTGAGGAAAAGATTTTAACAATAAGATATAGAGATAGTTATAAACTTGAGACGTAAAACTCAGTTGTGCTATAAGTCATTGACTCGTATCACAAAAGTTTATGTTGTGTTATTTGGTATCATTGTCAGTTTGCCACATGTTATAAAAAAATTCACTCGATCGTCCAGTAATTTTCAAGCATTATTTTTTAACTAGTATCCATTTGAAAGCATTGTGTGCTTGAATTTTTTTATAATTAATTTAATTAATATTTAAATAAAGATTATATCATAATTGTGAAAAATATTAAAGAATTAAACCGCAATTTTGAAATAATGAATTATAAATAAAAAATGAGAAAAAAATAATAATAAAATGTGTTATGTGGAAGTTGAATCTGCAACTTTCTATTTAAAAAAATGTTTTATCTACTAAACTACAAACATTTTACATTAAAATTATAGATAGTAAGATTAATATAATACAATTATATTTTAAACAAATAAATTTTGTTCTTTTCGAGTACTAATTTTCAAGCAATAGTTCAAATAGATCGCGAACATATTCGAATCTTTTGAATTAAACTCGAACTCAAGCTTTAATTCAATTTTTTTTTTCAAATTAGGGTCGGTTTGATTCGTTTACAATCCTATTTAACGCACATTATATTTTCATATTAATATAATTTATAAGCACCAAACACACACACACACAAACATATATATATATATATATATATAGTTTTGATATGATAAACATCAACTGTACATACTTATGCGAGCAACGATGATGTGTCACTCATCTATTAGATGCGCAATTTTTCTATGTTTCATCACATCTTATATATATAACATGAGTTTACGAATCTATATCTATTATACAGGTCGACCCGACTCATATCTGAAGTGAAAAGTAATATCCACTTACTTACTTTTTACATAAAAAACAATAATTTTCATTCAAATCAGAATAAATTACATAATATAATGTTAACATAAAAATAATATTTTTAACTCAAATTAAGATATATCGGTCAATATTTTTTCATAATATTACTAACAAAAAATGAAATTTTTGCAGTGAAAAATAATATTTTAATAGGTCGGTCAAATATGTTGTCCATTATAATTTTATTCGAATTTTATTCCATTATAAATTTTCTCAACGACGATCTTAGATGAGAAGTGAGTTGTTAATTTTGAGTCATGGAAAGATGTCTCTTGCGGTTGGATCTCGAATCCAAACACTCCTTGTAAAATTTGGAATATCGGTCCGGTCGGCTACACGGCACCGGCAAGTGGGTTGTTATTTGTTACAATCAATTACAAAATTTTCAAGTTGGGCTTCCGGACAAGACAGATCGGCCCAACTACAAAGCAATTTCCTAAAATTGCATTTGACTTTGGATAAAAGACTTTGAATCATGCCACAATATTATTTGATTTGAAATTTGAATCACTCAGTTCAAATATTGAAATAATATTTTTTGTAATAAAAGTTGAGTATAAGTTATTATTTGGTAATTCAGAATCTATTTTTCATATTTTAAATATATCCATTGATATTTTATATAACTAGCAAACTTTTGCACGTAATTACGTGCATATAATTTAAAATATATGATATTATGGAAAATTAGTATTTTGATATTATAAGATTAAGATAATTTTAAAATTTAATATTTGAAGTTTTATTTTATTGTATTATATTTTTTTCATTCAAAAAATATGATATTATGAATATAAGTATTTTAGGAAAAAAACTGATGTACCACGAGTGACCATAAGTTACTCTTCTTTTATATATATTAGTAAAAGATGCACATGCATTGCATGCGTTATTATTATTTTTAATATGATCAAATAATACTAAACAAAAAATAATAATCACATAAGAACTAAATATAAAATTCGAAATAAGTTTATAAATAATATGAAGTTTTACATTGAATATAAATAATAGAAAAATTGCAAACATAAATGATTATTATTATTTTTTTTGACAGCACATAAATGATTATTATTAAGTGGGAATTAAGGAATGAAAATACAAAATACTGAAAAATTATTATTTAATTATCCTATTTCAAATTAAATAGTAGTTTAATTATAATTAGGCGATAAATTGTATCATCATCACCACCTCACTTTAATTCGAAAGCTCCACAAATTTTACCATTCCATCTAACTTTTGTCGTTATCCTGCAGCCCCTTGCGCCAAACTCACCCTTAGTTCCTCCCACTCTCCCTACGCTCCAAATCTAGGTTTTCATCTCGCTTTCTCCAATTTTTCCTCGTCGCGACCTCGAGTGTGGGTGGAGGCCTGTTAAATTTGAGGAATAGACGGCCGTGGATTTTCGACATTTACATACTAAGGTTTGATGTGTGATCTTGGCTTTCCTTTCACCTCAAGATTCGGCCTTTTTTACTTCCTCTTTTTCATTTTAGTTTATTTTTCATGCTGAGACCTGAAATCTCCAGTTTCTTGTTTATTTAACTGCTTTATGTAATTAATGAAAAACCCAAGTTAAACCCTTAACAAAATCTACCTTTTTCTGTAGTAGCTATCGAATTCATGTTGTGTTTACTGTTTTCCCCCCTCTTTTCTGGCTGGTTTTTCAGGGCTTTTTTCGGATTTGGCTAATGAGTTTTAGATTTTTCGGATACATGACACATGGCGAAGAAGCGGTTTTAGGTGAAATCTTTGGAAAAAATTGAATCTTTACTGTTATTTTTTACCTAGTAAATGCATGGATGGAAGAGAAGGAATTGCATATCAAGGCTCAGCTTCGTATTACTTCAATAGAGGTGGAGTCGGTGGATCTGATGGTTCCGGGGCTGGCCCAAATGGACATGGTCCCGGTGGTGGCTCAGCCATGACACAGGCTCGTGAAATACAACACCCCACACCTGTTTTCAAAAATCTTTCAAATCCCAACATCGCAATGCATCCCAATATAGGTGTTAATGGTAGTGCTGTAATTGGTTCTGCTTTCCATGTTGAGAACTCATTACCCAATTTTACTCATGGAATGACTATGTCCACGGTGCCTGTTGCGCCACCAAGTGGTGAAACTGTGAAGAAGAAGAGGGGCAGGCCTAGGAAATATGCTCCAGATAAGTCTAATATGTCTTTAGGATTATCACCTTTGTCAGCTCCCACACCTCGTTTCGACGAGATAAACCCTTCTGAAAAAAGACGGAGAGGACGACCACCGGGCAGTGGATGGAAGCAGCAGCTTGCTCCTCTTGGTATTTTTTTTATTGTAGTTGATTGCGATTCTATATCTGCAGTGTCTCCGATGATTGCTGGATGCAATGCATTTTAGTTCAAGAAGTCTTGATAGTGTGACGTATATTAGTGTGTCCTATTACCAAAAATTCAATATTATGGTTATCTAACAGTAATATTTAAAAGAAAAATCATCAGTATTGAACCTCTCCTTAGGAAAGATAAGAAGAGGTTCTCAGAGAGCAAAGTGTAGTTTGTTACTGGACTTGTACGTTGACCATAATTTGAAATGCTAATTTGTTGCTGAAATATGAGTCTTTGAGAAATAGATGGACCTCAACCTGTTTAGTGCTTTATGAAGTTTCCACGATATGTGTTTACGACTTTTATCAGTGCAGCTACTTAACGCATAAAAAATGAGCTTTTTCTTTATTTTGTCCTGATATTCATATAAAGTTTGGTGTTTCTCACTTGTCATATTAATTTCACGATCGTAGTGTCCTGTTTTTTAATTTCACCGCTTCATTTGTTGTGTCCTTTATGTTTTATGTTATTCCAATTTTCTCATCCACTCAACCACCATGAAAGGAAAAACAACCGGAAATTCTTATTTATTTAGACTTGAATTTGGGAACTATTGGTCTTTTCTTTTTTATTAGATGCAAATCGCTCTATCCACGAATTTTGTGGCTGTGAGAACATTATGTTCTTAAATGAAATATTTGATCAGGTGAATGGATGAACAGCACAGTTGGGCTAGCTTTTACACCGCATGTTATACATGTTGGAGTTGGAGAGGTATGTTATGTCTTAAGTTAAGAATCTTCTCAATTCTGGTTTCTGTAAATACATGTTTGATATGAATCGGTTCCTATTACACTTTTAACATTCAAGAGTACACTTGTTTTAGTAGACTTGCAGTAAGAGAATTTATTGATCTCCCTGCAGGACGTTGCCGCAAAAATATTGGCATTTGCACAACAGAGACCAAGAGCTTTATGCATCTTGTCTGCTAATGGATCAGTTTCTTCAGTAACATTACGCCAACCTAGTACTTCTGCTGGCACTGTCACTTATGAGGTTTAAACCATCCTGATCCTTCATATTTCATGTGCTGCTGTATTTTGAAAGCTTAGGAGACTCATTCCTTTCATCAGTTTTTTAATATAATAAATTTTTTGCCACTAGAATCATCTGTTTTCGTGACCTTTCTTCGCATCTTAATGTCTGAGCTAATTATGTGTGATCGATGCAATTTATATCCTTGTGGGGTCTCTGATTTTGCATCTATTTGCCCCTTTGTTAAGGTGATCATGATTTTCTTGGTTAATAGGAATTGTAGTAAAGAGCTAATTTCTTTGTGGAAATTGCAGCATGTGATATTTGGCCTTACATCGCAGAATTTTTATTATTTGCTTGTTGAATTACGATAAGCAACTTGGTGCCCACAAAATTCTTAATATTTGGAGGTGTGGATGTTTTGGAAGAACCAAAAATCTTTATGCATCTCTGATCAGCAGGGTGGTATCGAATTTTAAAATAGACAAGAGTAATTCTGACAGGAAAACGTCCAATAAAAGTGCTCTCTTGGCTTCAATCAGTATTTATTAAGTTCTCAATTTATGGTTACTGCTAAATGTACCCTGTAGTATTCTTGAATTTGAAATTATGCTGGTCCCTTTTGTTGAATGTTTTTGAAAATGGACTGGGTTGACCGGGTAGAATGCTGTATATAGAGGGTCAGGCTATTCAAATGAATTTGACCAAACTCCATTCATAGCATACCACACCAATTAGCTGCAAATCTATCATGTAATTTGGGATTTGGTTCCCCGAGTGTGGGGATTCTATCATGTTGAAAAGTGATGATCTTTTTGCAGTATGGGTTCATGCTACTAAATGAGGCAATCTGTTAGGATATAATATTTAATGGTACCGTAATGCATCACAGTTTTGTTCAAGTAAGTCATTACCCGTCTAAAATGAAACCAATATGGCTTGTTATTTCTTTTAGGGCCGGTTCCAAATATTATGCTTGTCTGGTTCATACTTACTCGCTGAAAGTGGCGGTCCTCGCAATAGAACCGGCGGACTAAGCATTTCCATTTGCAACCCTGATGGGCGTATGATTGGTGGAGCCATAGGCGGTAGGCTTACTGCAGCAAATCCGGTGCAGGTATCCGTTTGATTTTGCTAAATTTGTTTGTTCGCCAGTAGAATTCTCTTTCACCTTTTATATGGCTTTATGTCTCGCCACCGTAAAATACTCTCTGCAGGTGGTGGCATGCAGTTTTGTATATGGTAGCACTAAAGCAAAGACCAAAGCTGAGTCAGAGACGAAAGACGAAAATTATCTGCTAGAAGAGTCTGCTGAGAAGTCATCAACTCCAGATACCGCTGCTCCAAGTCATCCTAATTCTGGTACGAGTCTTTGGCCACAAGGTTCACGATTGGACATAAAAAATTCTCAGCTCGATTTCGACCTGATGGATGGATGAGGATACTAGTTACAATCAGCACTTGCATATTTTGTGTATATGTGTTGTTGCAAATGGACGACATCTGGAATCTCCCCACTCTGAACTCACCGTACAAACAGTTTCTTGAATCCGATGATCAGTTTGTGCTAACATATGTTGTAACGAAAGTTTTCTTTGTAGGAGTTGCGATGCTATAGAATTTTATTGTTGTTGGGAAGTAAAAGAAGGTATTAAGTATTAACTGATATTTCTGTTAAGATTATCGTTGTCTATTCCTGTTGTAAGAAAAAACTCAAGTTCAGGACTCGTTTCGTTGCCAATGTGTTTTAGCTTTTATTTTCTCGGATATGTTTGCAATGCTGTTTGGATATGAAAGGCGCCTTCTCAAGAAAGGAAGCCAAACGGGTTATAATTCCAAAATATGTTAAACCGATAAGGCAATGTTGGTACCCCTTGATAATCCTCATTAAGTTTGTTCATTTGTGAATTTAAAATCAAGTTGGCTTGAAGGGTAGGGAAAAAAAAAAGAGGATCAATGTTGGCGGTGATTTACTGCCAATAATTTTTTTATCATATTAAAACATTTATTTATTACTACCAATAATTTTTTTTTTCATATTAAAATATTCATTAAATAAAGGGAATGAAATTTTCTTCGTAAAATTATATTTCCAATAATTTTTTGGTAATCCTATGTGAAACGCATGTAAACCTATATACGTGGATGTGGGATGAATAGATCAAGTACTCCACCATTAATAGTTTGGGAATTGAATTAGCTCAGATTAATCGATTAATTGTAAACTTATTTCATTCATGTGATTTTTTAATAGGTCGATGCCAATAGAATAAACTAGATAAAAAGAAAGAAATTTAAAATCAACAGTCCATAATCTATTAGTTCAAAACACAGTTCAAACAGCAACCTAAAGGTTTAGAGAGTCAAGAAAAAGCATAAACGAAAGCAATATTCAACACATCGACTTCATGATCCATAATAGAAATATATGCAGAAACCAAGACATAGACGTCCTCACATCTTATTCTGCCTCCTCTTCCTGATACTCCTCATCGTATTCCTCGTCAGCTGTAGCATCTTGATATTGCTGGTACTCTGCAACTAAATCGTTCATGTTACTCTCAGCTTCAGTAAACTCCATTTCATCCATACCTTCTCCGGTGTACCAGTGCAAGAAAGCCTTCCTCCTAAACATGGCAGTGAATTGCTCACTGACCCTTCGGAACATCTCCTGAATTGATGTTGAGTTGCCAATAAACGTTGATGCCATCTTAAGACCAGTGGGTGGAATGTCACAAACTGTAGACTTCACATTGTTCGGTATCCACTCGACAAAGTATGATGAGTTCTTGTTCTGGACATTGATCATCTGTTCATCGACTTCCTTAGTGCTCATCTTTCCACGGAACACGGCTGATGCAGTGAGGTATCGACCATGTCGAGGATCAGCAGCGCACATCATGTTTTTAGCATCCCACATTTGCTGGGTGAGTTCAGGGACAGTAAGAGCACGATATTGCTGAGATCCACGAGAAGTAAGTGGGGCAAATCCAACCATGAAGAAGTGGAGTCGCGGGAATGGAATAAGATTGACTGCCAACTTTCGAAGGTCTGAGTTGAGCTGTCCTGGGAAGCGAAGGCAGCAAGTGACACCACTCATGGTGGCAGATATCAAATGGTTCAAGTCCCCAACTAGTGGAAAAAAGAAAAAGGTTAAAAACAAGTCATCCACCTCAGGAACACTGTAATGATACATGGAAGAAACAATTAAAAGCTTTGCGTTGAAATTGCTTGATTTAGCTTATCAAATACAAAGAAACATGCAAGAAACCGGTCATTCAATTTGTATATGGTTGAAATAAAAATTAAAAGAGAGCCTAAACCAAATTCGTTGATGCAAATCAAAGCATTCATTTTTTAAGAAACATGCAAATGGAATAATTAAGAATCAATGACAAATGATTAGCCCACAAATACATGTATACTGTATTGAGGGACCATGAGAGTAGGAATAACCATGCGTGAGAGAGGCACACCATCACAAGCGTCTCGGAATTTAGGTTTTAGTCAACCTAATACATGTATTCTAATTAACTATCAAGTTGATTCATAAGGAATTGTACTGGTGAGTGGGTATGTATGAGAGAGAATCAGTGTCATGGAATGGGCTGGTTGAGATGGAAGCACACAAAAATAATGTGCATTTTGCTATCTTCCTGTTCAAACTTCACAGTATGGCAATCCTTGTGGGGCTGGTTATGGGCCTAAAACAAGGAACCCCGTCAGTTGTACACAAGACAAATAAAATATCATATAATGCTTGACATCATGCGGAGGAAATGTCTTTAGTTCAATGATACCACAAAACTAAGTAGGATGTTAAAAAATGGATGCGTACAACAAATCATAAAACCTCCAATCCTTGGGCCAAAAAGCAAGCTCTTGTAACTCAGTACGGGTAAGAATCTAAAAGCTTTATCATGATGCCAAAACAAAGTATAAAAGGACAACAAAACAGAAATCACGATGCATGTTATCCCATTAATATACAAGGTTCAGATTAACAAATCAAGGATATGAATGCTTACAACTGGGAGTTGTGAGCTTCAGAGTGCGGAAACAGATGTCATAAAGTGCCTCGTTATCGAGAACCATACACTCATCAGCATTCTCAACAAGTTGGTGTACTGAAAGTGTGGCATTGTAGGGCTCCACCACAGTGTCAGACACCTTTGGAGAAGGGAAAACGGAGAATGTCAACATCATTCGGTCAGGGTATTCCTCCCTTATCTTGGAGATCAGCAGAGTTCCCATCCCAGATCCTGTGCCACCACCCAAAGAGTGGCATACTTGGAATCCTGAATAACAGCACATAGAAGTTTAAGTAAATCACATCACGGCCACTCACAAGCCACAACAACCAAGCAGAAAAGAAAACGAAGGCCATCGCAACTCAGAATGCTGCAACTAAGTTGAGGCAAAATCGCCAAAAGTTACATAAATAGACCCACCGCAAACAACTGACATAGAAAGCACATAAGAAGTCAATTTCACCTTGGAGGCAGTCGCAGTTTTCCGCTTCCTTCCTAACGACATCAAGCACGGAGTCAATAAGTTCAGCTCCTTCAGTATAATGCCCTTTCGCCCAGTTGTTACCCGCCCCGGACTGACCGAAGACGAAGTTATCCGGCCGAAAGATCTGACCGAAAGGCCCGGAACGGACGCTGTCCATGGTTCCCGGCTCGAGATCCATGAGGACTGCTCGGGGTACGAAGCGCCCGCAGCTGGCTTCGTTGTAATAGACATTGACGCGTTCGAGCTGCAGATCGGATTCGCCTTGGTAGCGGCCGGTCGGGTCAATTCCGTGTTCGGTACAGACCACCTCCCAGAACTTGGCGCCGATCTGGTTGCCGCATTGGCCTCCCTGGATGTGTAGGATCTCACGCATTTTCGCTGGATTCTTCGTGTGTGTGTGTGTGAGGGTTATCTCGGGTAATGAAATGGGAATGGGAGGGACACAAGTAAGAGGGAAAAGGTTACACTTTTTGAAATTGGGTTATGCTTCGGTGCATCAGGAATTGGCTGCGAAGTTTGAACCTGATTACGTGGCCTGAGTCTATATTATTATTATTATTATTATTATATTATTAAGTGTGAGTGAGATAGAAAAACTGCTTTCGGAGGACATCAAAATTTCTTCGTTTTTTACCTTCCTCTTCAAAACCACATATAAATTATAATAATTTCAATCGCATCAATCCTACGTCTGAAATCTTCCCAAAAAATGGAAGCTACCAACACATTTGAAAACTTCTCAATTTAAAAAAACTTACGGTTAGTATTTTTAACGCAAAAAACCTTTCTTTTTTGTACCATAATATTATTATATTTTTTTTAATTGAAATTATGTTTAATAGAGAAATAGATTTTTTGTCATATATAACAATGTGTATGAGCACACTAATTATAATATTCATATCAAATTACAAATGTCAAATATTCATTTTATAAATTGATCAAACAATATTTCAAATATCTAATATTATATTACACGCAATGCGTGTGCCTCAGACTCTAGTGTTTATTATTATGCATTATTTTATACTTATTTTGTTTGGGTTATATGTGAACCTTAACGTTATAGATTATAATAATAACAATATACCACGAGGTATTTATTTTATTATTATTATAAAATTAAATAAAAAAATATTGTATCTAAATTTTGGGTCTTTTTTACTGTATATATGTAGATTGTAGACTCTAAATAATAGACCATCCAGCTAATAAATGATTTTTAATATTAAATTTTCAAGCTTTTGCATCGTTTTTTTATTATTGAATTAATGAATGTGGGCAGTTCGGGATTATTACATTATATAAAATTTAGTGTAGGTTTCGTATGTACTCATCTCATAAATCGATCGGATTAAAAATAATAATTTTGATATAAAAAATAATATTTTTCACTTAAATCAACATATATTTCACAATATTTATCGATAACTAAAAAATTTATACTTTTGCGGTAAAAATAAAATAATATTTTTCATATGTCGGATTGAATTGGAGATCAATTTCATAAAATTTACTCATACTTATCAATAAAATAACTAACAAAAATTATACTTTTGCAGTAAAAATGAAATAATATTTTTCATATGTCGAATCGAATTGGAGATCAATTTCACAAAATTTACTCATACGACTACATTACATGAGTTTTTGTGTAAACTTTATTATAATTAAATTTGATTAATTATCACGAGGTCGAATTGAACGTCTGATATCACATCCGTATTTTGACTGAACTTTATAAGATGAATTAATTAATTAAATAATATAAATCCTAGTAGCACAAATTTGGTAATCTAGTCTTTTAAAAAAGCAAAACCAAAGTCGGTGCAACGGAATATGGCAACAACCATGTTACTTAATTACTGTTAAAATCTGACTCCAACATGTGATCAGTACCATCTATTTCCCTGGACTCAAATACCACGATTTCACGGATCACTTTTTTGAGATGAATATTCTATTTTAGTTATCTTATTTTTTATGTCAAAAATATTACTTTTATTGTATATATAAACAGTGTTGACTCGTCTCACGAATAAATATAATTAAAATCGTCTCACAAAAAACCTACTCTTTGTTGTAATACATATGTTAATTTGATTTTCATATATAAGATGTATTATGTAGTTTTTTTTTCGTTAACGAGATTATGATAATGAAAAAAAAAGTATGATTTATTTTTTTGGTAATCTAAATTTGTATGTATATTTACTATTAATAATTAAATTAAAAACTATAAATTTACTACTTTCATTTTCTCTAACAAAAATTAAGACGATGAGAGACTTGGAGTGGTCATCAAGAGCAGATTCTGAGTTATAAGCTCAGACTTTACCATCATAGCAACAACAGCTTTAATTCAGACCAAAGCAAACCCCTTCTACTGTGCGAACACCTTTTCCATATTCGCTATATTTGTGCTCCGATCTCTTGTGATACTACTAAATATTGAGATTTACAGCGAACCCGCGATTTAATAATCGAGATCAATATTTTCTGTTGAAACGAACTTCAGTGTTTACGAAGATAGATCATTGTGTGCAACTCGAAAGATTCAAGAAATATGGAATGGAGACTTGATCGGGTCGATTTTGAAGAATGAACTTGCCACCACTACTTTGAAGTTGCCCTTTTTGTCTGGTTCGTTTTGGGTGAATTTATTGACAAGTTATCTCATAATATCGAATGGAAGAGTAACATTGTATCTTTGACTTATTTGAACATTATGCCTAGTGGATACAGTGCCGGTCCGCCACCTCATATGACAAAGCCCGGGTGCTCCAAATTTTTTTTAAAAAAATTATATGTAAATTTTGAATTATTTTGATATTAGTCCGGGTAGATCAATTTAAAATATTAAAAAATTATAGAGTTTAAAATTATAGCTCGGGTAGAGCCAGTGGCGGAGCCAGAAATATGGCTCTACCCAAACTAGAATTTTAAACTCTAAAATCTTCTAATATTTTAAATTGATCTATCCGGACTAATATCATATTATTTTAAAATTATACAAAATTTACATATAAATTTTTTTAATATCATATTATTTTAAAATTATACAAAATTTACATATAAATTTTTTTAAAAAAAATTGGACCACCCGAGCTAAAAGCACGGGTATATGCCTATGTAGTTCTGCCCTGAGTAGAACCATATTCCTGACTGGGACACTTATTAGATAACATTGTCACGTATAAAAGCATGGGAAGTATAACATTTCCACATCGTTTGGCGTTATTGTGTGTGACAACTTAATATAATAATTGATATATTTTATCTGCATAAATCGATTAAAAATTAGAAATTCTTTCAAACTCATATCATTGGACATTTTATGGTTTGGGGGTACGTTCAATCTATCTTATCTATTAGACACCACAATACAATAAATTATTTTATCTATCAACTTTTTTTATCTATTAGACACCACAATACAATAAATTATTTTATCTATCAACTTTTTTTTAATCATTCATACTATATATCGACATATTTACATCGTTCCATCTCATATCAGACATCATTAGTATTTTCTAAAAAAATACAAAAACAATATCGTAATGAATATGAAACACAAATGAATACATGTTAAAGGGTGTTAGAACAATACTTTATTCGAGCATATTGTTCAATTATAATTTATTGCAAACAATGAAACGATATATCAAATCTTAAATATATATCTTACTTATTTACACAAATTATGATGAATTTCAAATGATATAATTTCATCAAATGACATAATTATTAGATGAATTTGAAATTCATCGTAATTAATATGAAATGTTATAAGTATACAAAATTAAATTTGAAATTCATGATTTTGCTTATATAAAACAATAAATACATATTTAAATAAAATTGAATTTAATTGATTTGTAGATCCAATTGCAAGCTCACCAAATTCTACCGTATACAGTGTTAATGTATAGTCCATTTTTATGCAGAGTTATATATATTTTAGAGTTGAGCAGAATGTGTTAGTTATGACAAAAATTTGTGTGAGATGGTCTCACGGATCGTATTTTGTGAGACTGATTTTTTATTTGAGACATTCATGAAAAATTATTACTTTTTATGCTAAGAGTATTACTTTTTATTGTGAATATCGGTAGGATTGACTCATCTCACAGATAAAGATTCGTGAGCACAAGAGACCTAATCACCTCACATACAACGAAATAAACTCTCATACAACGAAATAAACTCGTTGATTCAAGATAAATTGTGCTCCCAACCTAAACGCTGTCGTTTTCACTATTGGTTTGTTTCGAGGATCGTTTTTCAATGGGAAAATGAGGAAAACGGGAGTCACGGATGAGTTTATTAAAAAAAAGGAGTCAATGTAATTTATTTTTTTTATCCTTTATTTAAAATTTGTTTAAAAACTAATTTTTTCATTATTGTATTTTAATTTTATATATAATAAAATTTATAATTTAATTAAATAAAAAAACTTACTCGACTCAATCCTAGATCTCATTTCATTCCTTATATTCACAAAAAATCATTTTCTTCTCAACCTTCCATCCTCTCATTTTTTTGGCTAACAATTAACCACAAATCTACAAGTTATTCATCTGCAACAAATCCAATAAGAAAACCACGTATTGTTAAGAAATTTATTTTGAGATATTAAATTTATTGGGTCTCGTCAGTGTTCACAAAGCTTCACCCTGGGTCGTGAAGCCGTACCCACAGTGCTTCACGTGAAGCACTTGGTGCTTCATGACCCAAAAGTGAAGCACAAGTGCTTCACGACCCAAGACCCAGGGTCGTGGGCTTCACAACCCACCCGGGGTCGTGACGTGAAGACTTCACGACCCCGTCACGACCCATTAATTTTAAATTTTTATAATTAATAAACTTTGTTTTGTTTTAAATTTATACAACTAATAATCTTTTTGTTTGTTTTTTTTACATGTTTACTTTCCGCTAAACTTTGAAAGAATCAATTTTTTGAATGCAAGTTAACTTTAGGATCAAGATACGTTGAAATCTGTAAGAAGATTGTATCATTTTTAAATAAGAAAGAGATAAAATATTTGATGCAGTACACTCAATTTAGTAATTTAATTTTATGTGCTAAGGATTATAACAATTTCAATCAAAACTGGGTCGAAGTTATGACTCGTCACAAACACGCGACCCAATTTTGGTGGGTCGCGTGGTTCGAGATGGGTCGAGAAGCATAATTTTGGCTTCTCGACCCATAAAGCTATATATATANAACATTAATTTCATATGCTTCGATATACATTCATTAAAGTGAATATGTAATGAAATTTGTTATGAATTTTTTTAGTTCTATTATTATAAAATTTGTTATGAATTTTAGTGGAATTATAAAATTTGTTAATATTTTTAGTCGAGTATAAATTCAACCCACATTGTTAGAATAAGAGATACATTCTTCTACTTGTTATGAATTTTTTAACCAACATACTTAAATTACAACATATAACTAATGTTTACACAAATAAATTTTTTATATATATTTATATTCTAATCATATATAAAGTGAATTAAACATTCATTCCAGTGAACATGTTGGAGTGAAATTTGTTATGGATTTTTTAAGTTCCACTATTGTTATGAATTTTAAATACATTAAATATTCAGTCGATATTCAACTCACATGGTTTGACTAAATATAACTCGTATTAAAATGTTTACATAATTATAAATTTTTTATATACTTCATATACATTCTTATTATATTTAAATAAATCATCATAACTATCAATTATATATTATTTCAAAAGCTCAAAATCCACAAACTCTATTCACTCAACCCAAAATTGACCCAAACCCTAAAGTAAACCCTAAACCAAACTCCAAACTCCACTCACTCGACCCAACCTTCTCAACTTGACCACAAAACTCGACTCACTCTTATGTTATTCTATCAATTTGTTAAAAGTTCATATAATATGTATCATTTATGAAATCTATACAAATTAAGAAGAGTTGGTCGAGCTATACAAATTATGAAATTTATACAAATTATATGTATCATTTATGAAATCATTTACCCACAATAAGAAGAGTAAAAATAAATTTTATTCTTATTTTTTTAAAAAAAAAATTTTCGACCCACTTTCTTATTATTATTATTATTTAAAAAAATAAATAAAAAAGAAATAAAAAAATTTTAGAAGACTCTTCTTATTATTATTTTTATTTAAAAAAATAAAAAAAATTTAGAAGAGTGGGTCGACCCACTCTTCTAATTTTTTTTAGAGTTCGACCCACTTGCTTATTTTTTATTTTTATTTTTATTTATTTCAGTACCTCGACCCACTTGAGTTGAGTTCTTCACACCTGGATCGAGAGGCTGAAGAGTGGGTCGAGCTCGACCCAAATAAAGAGCTCGACCCAGGTGAAATATATCTAACTAATTAATGAATTAATTAATGATATCATCTAACTAACATATTACCTTTTCTCAATTTAAAAAAATCAAAATTTTTTTTATTTAATTAAATTTTAAATGGATCGTATATTTTTTATTGAGCCGTTTTTCAATACCCATATTTTATTTCTATTTCCTGTTGTAGGGTTTTATATTCCCACTCTTGCTTCTCCATACAAGCACCACTGCCATGGAGGTAATAGCCCAGCCCACTGCTCCACTGTGTTGGAGCAACATCCTAAAGCAGCAACCAGAAAAACTACAGCATAGTTCCAGACTCGGCCTCCAATGCGCCGATGCGAATAACCAACAGAGCGACGTTTTGGTGGGCTGCTGTAAGTCGTCGAAGGGCATAGCAGTGGCGGTGGTCGATGCCAATGCCATAATACAGGGCGAAGAGCGCCTTTCTCACGCGGCCGATCGCCTCGTTTCAGTCGCTGACGTAATTGATGAAATCCGCGACCCCTCCTCCCGCCGCTTTCTAAACTTCTTGCCCTTCCCTGTGGATACTCTGGAACCATCCCCTGAAGCCCTTAAGAAAGGTATTTTAACGCTTTTTTCTGGTTTAACTCTTGTGTGTTATCTTACTTGGTATTTTAATTCATTAAAGAAAAGTTTGTGTCTTTGTTGTGCTATAAATTCATTTTTCCGATCTTACTCCCACTTTTACATCATCATCGTGGAACTAGTAATGTCACATTTACTCGCAATAACTTTATTAGCTCAAGTTTGATCTTAAATGAGTTGAATGTCCCGCAATTTGCAGTTATCAACTTTGCCAGAGCAACTGGTGACTTGCAAACACTTTCGGATGTGGATCTTAAGCTCATTGCTTTGACTTATACATTAGAGGCACAGATACATGGGACTCAGCATCTCAGAGACAGCCCTCCTCCTATTCAAACAGTCAATGTCAAAAGGCTTCCTGAGAAAGACTTACCTGGATGGGGTTCGAATGTCCCTAATCTCGAGGAGTGGGAAGCCCTGGAGCATGAGTTTGACAGTGTGTCTAATTTCAGTTCAAAAATTTTACCCGTCAAAGATTTGAACCTTGGGCTAAACTCAGCCGATCAACTTAGTATAGAAAATGTTCCAAGTCAAGATGGCAGTGCCTCACACTTTGAGAGTCAGGAGGTTGGTGATGATGGTGTTAGGAAACCTAGGAGATACTTTCCAAAGAAGATTGAAGTAAAAATTGAGGGGAAAAAGATGGTGGCTGATGGTATTGATGCATCACAGGGACAATTTGATGATAATTCTGGCGATTGGCGACCCGCTGTGAGCCGGAGCACTCACAGAAGATATATCAGGAGGAAAGCCAGACGGGAAATGAGTGATTCACTTGACACATCCAGTAACGTGGAAAATGAAAACCTTGATGATTCTGAATGTCCAGAGCTGCTGATGGAAGAAAGTTACGAGCAAGGGACAGATGGTAACTCTAAAGATGTTGAGGCCCGCAACAAGAACAATGGAGATGTAGACATTTCTACATATTTTAATAGGATGAAACTGGAAGAGGAATCCTTGATATCTTTTCAGGACTGCAACGAACTGAGCAATCCTAGTGAGGGTTTGGGATCCAATAGTATCAAGCTGACAGATGCTGCACAGGAAGATGTTTCTATCATCGATGAAGACATGCAGAACCTGGAGATAAGAAGCCAGATTAGTGAAATGGCTGATACATCGCATATGGATGATATAAGCAGTGAACAGAGCTGGACTCTTAGATCATTGTCAGAATCCAGTGTAGCTTGTATAACTAGTGACTTTGCAATGCAAAATGTGCTTCTACAGATGGGTCTACGACTTCTTGCACCTGGTGGGATACAAATTCGCGAGCTTCACAGGTACATGTGCAATTTTTAGGAGCATCTCCACAAGCAACCCTGATAATGATCTTGGCTGTTTCTTGTTTTATTATGTTTGTGGTGAACTATTTTATTCACGTTGGTCTAGCTCTTATCTGTTGTTATTCGTCTCCTTTATTTCAAGTCATCGAGTATGATGTTTGGGTGATAACGATGTAACTTTGCAGTTTGATTTTTTTAGTGATTTCACTGGTTTAATATTTTTCTGCAGGTGGGTTCTGAAATGCCATGCTTGTTTTAAGGTGACCACCGACATTGGCAGAATTTTCTGTCCAAAATGTGGCAATGGCGGCACACTACGTAAAGTAGCTGTGACAGTTAATGAAAATGGTATCGTGTTGGCTGGTCGTCGACCTCGCATATCCTTGCGTGGAACAAAGGCAAGTATAGTTCATCTGTTGCTAACTTTGGAAGTAACAATGGAAGCTTTTGGGTTATTATTCTACTTTCCTTTGTCGCTATCAATATCTGGGATCTAGTTTGTAATTTTTCTCCTGTGATATGCTTTCTTTCTCGTGATATTTTACTTCAAATTAGCTTGGTTTTGACTAGAGAAGTTCTTGCTGAGGTCAATCTCCAAATGATTCAACCTTTCTTTTACGTGTACCATTGTTTGCCAACGTGTTTGCCGAGCTTTTGAAAGTTGACAGTTTTTGAAAGTAGACGTACAACCAATTGTGTATGTCAGTCAATGAACGTTTTATCCAAAAAGGGTTGCTTAGCTCTGGTAAATGGTCCCTTTTGCAGTTCTCGTTACCTTTACCCCAAGGTGGTCGAGATGCGGTTACAAAGAACCCCATTTTACGTGAGGATCAGCTACCTCAGAAGTTTCTGCATCCGAAAATAAAGAAGAAAAATAAGCAGGTGGATTGCAATTATCTTCATAATTTATAATCAATGCTTTTTAATGTACTTCCTTCATCCTGTAAATTACCCTGTATTAATATTCTACCCATGTTTTTAATTGATTGTTTTGTAGGATGACGACTTCGTTGTGCCGGATGATATCTTCCGCCATCACACAGATAAGAAAGCTCCTCTCCAACCTCCAGTGAGGAGAGCTTTGGCCGTCTTCA
Organism: Primulina huaijiensis; assembly: GCF_012295235.1. Taxonomy (NCBI): domain Eukaryota; kingdom Viridiplantae; phylum Streptophyta; class Magnoliopsida; order Lamiales; family Gesneriaceae; genus Primulina; species Primulina huaijiensis. The sequence goes on along the minus strand of NC_133312.1, from coordinate 4,315,752 downwards.
GTGGAAAGAGGAATCCTAATGACAATCATTTTTCACGCCCTAGATGTTAAACAATTCATTTTGCTTCAAGATTCATACAAATGGTGGTGCATTAATTTCGTGATGGCCTTATTAGAGGAGGTCTGATGTGATGAAACCCGGAAATTTTCGTTTTTGCTTCTGAGTTATGATCCAGGATGATCTGTGTATTTTTGTTTTCTCTTGTGGAGGACTTGCCTGTCGCACAAGGACTTTGAACAACTCGGTTTTAGGATGTTACTATTATGGAGTTAAATGGTACAAAGTGAAGAACACCGAGATTTAATTATAATTGGAAATGAAAGTTTTACTGTTCTGGTTGGATCTTCAACTCGTTTTACTTTAGAAGTGTGGATTTTAAAATATGGTTCTTGCGATGACAAAATTCTAAGATATGATATTGAAAATTCTTAGGTTAGGCTTAAGTTAATGTATTTCAAATTTTACTATCGGTGAAACAATTTCAATTTATATCAAATAGACCATTTCAATAATAATTATAATAAATTTAAATATACTTGAATATCATTTAAAATTCATGTTCAAAATCAAACATCTTACTATCAATCCATTTCAAAATCAAATCTCTTCGATTAGATAAAACCAATCAATCCAGACCAATATAAAATCCTATGAACTTTGATCTCTGCTCATTTTTCATCGCACCTGGACATCAAATCGACTTTGTTGCTCATATCAGCCAATTTTAATAAGTTGTCTTTTCCAACTAATACCATTCACACGAAAAAGTCAGTAAAAAGACAACAGCTTTATCCGCCCTTTAACACCATTTCCATGCAAAGTTCGAAATGCCAACTTATAAAATTGTAGTTCAATTTAAAAGATAAAAAGGTACTTTCGTGCAAAATGTAGAACACCCAACTCAGGGAATCTGTCCGAATATCAAAATCTGTCCAAGTATTCTCGAGTGAGGTCGATTTGATTTTGGCAGCTTGGTTTCTGGTTTTTGTTGCAAACTCTAGATAATTCGCAGAAGCGACAAAATTGCCCCCTCGAATTAACCCGCTCAACCTGTACTACCTACCACAACCTTAAAAAGGCAAAGATCATACAAAAGAATCGAGAGATTTGCCTAACCCACGATTCTTACAACACGCAAGATTTACGAGAACTTCGACGCCTCAACAAGATCATGAGAGATCAAAGAATATAAAAAAATGGGTAACGGAAAACATATTGCTACTCTACATTTATGATTATGATTTATGTTGTAGAGTTTGAATCGACATCATGATAGAGTGAGCTCAGCCCAAGCCAAAGAAGACACCTTGAGCTCTGCAGATATAGATGTATCGATCCCGGTTTCCAGCATCGAGCATAGATCTTGCATCGATGTCCTGGTGCTGGAATTGGGACGGATGCATAGATTTGCCACTTCACAAATCACCTTCAAGTCATCCGAACTGAAATGTTTCAGCTCGGGGTCAACCACGTAAGACATAACATCAGGCGATTCCAAGAATTCTTTAGCCTGCATGAGTTCAATAATAAATAAAGTAATTTCCCTTTCAAGAATCAAGATAATAATAAAGGAAAAGTTCAAAAAGTTCATAAATCCTTACCCAATCAACTAAGCACCCTTTATCTTTGCAGTATGGAGGTCTACCACTGACGAGTTCGAGTAAAAGAATCCCAAATGCGTATATGTTTCCCTGGGTATCAAGACCGCGTCTTTCTAAAGAACTTGGAAGGATACAAACATCACCTTCGTTACTTATCGAGCCCGAGCTCTTCTCAGATCTGGATAGAATCGTCTTCCAGCACTCAAAATCAACTAGCTGCAAGAAAATATAAGAGTAATCAAATAAGAAACGAATAATGGGATTTGGAAGTAGAAGAACAGACCTTTTTAATATTCATATGACCGAACACTGATCTATAGTCACCTTGGGGGAAAATTCATCGGTCAGATAGATAGAACCCGAGTTTAATTCAGATAAAGAAAATGGCGGATTAAGTTCCGTGTGCAGATACTTAAGCCCACGCGCGATGCCAATAATGATTTTCATACGTCTAGTCCAAGAGAACTGGCATCCTTCTCCATCTGCGAGTTACCAGAAACAGGGTCATTTCTCGTCAGGCTGTTTAAAAAATATTAGTTCCATAAAAAACAGAGGAAAAAAATACATCAGAAATTAACTTACAATGAAGGTGCTCGTAAAGAGTCCCGTTCGACGCATATTCAAACACCAGCATCCTCGTAAATGGACTGCTTTCTCGACAATATCCAAGAAGTTTTCCAACATTCTCATTATTTAACCTTGCCAAATCTGCCACCTGAACAATGAATAACACAACTCCAAAATCTTATTATCCACATGAAAAAGTCGAGAAAAAATCCGTAAGTTGCTAATTACCAAAGAATGATCGAATACCTCGTTCTGGAAATAAAGCTCGAGATAGCCTGCCCAATTCTCTTCTTTGATACAAAGGGATATCACAGCAATTTCAGATCCACCTTTCAAAGTGCCTTTGTAAACCACACTATCCGGAGATGATCCAATGATGTTGCTGAAATCTTCACAGGCTAACTCCAGTTCTTGTCTGCTATATTTTGGTACATCTTTCAGAGCTTCAGAATCTGTTAGCAAACATTTCATTCAGCTTTGGCACCAGCGAAAAATGACAACAAGAAACTAAAATATACACAGACACCTTCATTCACCTATGTAAATTGTCATGTACTCCTTTGTACTTGAAGATTTCTTCCAGGGCATAATGATAGAAGGTTTGCTCTTCCATTTCTGAATGGCAGCTAAAAGAGCCATGACAAATAGAAAACCTACCATTACTCCGGTGACTATTTCAAGAGCCAAGAGCCATGCAGGTTTTGATGCATTAGCTATATGTTTTGTTCTGTCTTCAGTAGGTATGTGTGTTGTGTTAAGTCTTGGACGTGATTTGGAAGTTAGACGGCCTGCAATGAAAGTTTCATCAATACTAGCCACAACACTGAACTTATATTGACACAAACTCATGGCATTTTTAATTTATTTTCCTGGAAACATATCCATATCATTTTCAAATTTTTACCAAAAATATAAATTTATCCCACTTTCACGCTCCTCTATGTAATTATTATTAATCTAACTCATCACTCATAAAAAAAATTCTATAATTATATGATATTTTAAGACAAAACATTATGTTTCAAATTCTAAAAGATTCACTTATCAATAATTATCAAAGAAATAAATAACCAACATATTAACATGGTAAGTTATGAAATGGCATCTATTAGAAAATGACATTTTGGGAAATATGACCAAACGTAAACCGCATTTCCAATATATCTTCCAGAAATATATTTCAGGAAACATTTTCTGCAAACAATGGAAACATGTTCAAACATATAGCTCCACCATTGTGCAAGAATTTTAAAGGATCACATGCAACAAAAACTCATGACACCTGCATTAAAAAATGCCGATGCAGAATTACGAGACTCTATGTAGTCATTTCATCTATATTTTTCGTTCTTCACCAAAAAGATCATTGAACTGTCACTATCTATATGTTTCCTTAATGGCAAAGCTAACATAGATTACAGTAACATTAATAAACAGGGTCACCTACCACATTGCGCAGGAGGCCTCTGTTTGGAATCCTTATCTTGAAGGCAATTCCCCCGAAAGCTTGATCTATATTGAAAGTAAGAACATAAAGTACCTCACATGAAGGGCAAGGGCAATAAGAAACTGATTAAGGGGGCAATGTAAAAAACACAAAGTACCTCGAAAGATATGCCAAGCATTTGGGTATGCTTCCGATCAAAAAGTTATAAGAAAAGTCGGCCACTTTTAGCTGGGATGAACTACACAAACCCATAGGGTTGCCATTTAGAGCATACCTGGAATTATTTCGAAGAGGCAACACTAAGAAACAAGTTCTTAGATTGAGTATGTTAGGTATTCATCGAAAGTGTACATAGTGAAGCAATCAGATAACAGTCCAACACAGATACGAGTCCACAAATTCTTCATAGATAAATGACGGGATTCTACAATCCTATAAAAAGAGATCCTTATGTAGACTTCATTAGGATAAGCTGACTTTTGGCAATAAACAAGTCACTACCACTAGGAGGAATCACAATAAGAATATAAGAATATAAGATCGCAGGTCAAGACAGCGATTTCATGATACAAATATCGCCAGGAAAAAATAATCAAGGGACAATCATCCATCAGGGATTAACATCTGAGAAACATAAATGCTGTCATGTATTCCCCCTTTTCCAATTAATACAAAGTCTAGTGTTCTAAAACTCGGGCTAGGCAGCTGCCTAGGCGCTAGGCGTCGCCCCACCGCACCGAAAAGGTGCTAGGCGGTTAGATTTTTTTTGGGAATTTTTTTTGGACTTTTAATTTTTGAAAACTTAATTAAACCAAAACATCACATAAAAAGAATTATAGGTTTCTTCTTTTAATTTTTTGGGATTGAAAGCCTAGTTAAAACCACGATTTGTTGGCTTGCACTTATTCTAACACACTACTCTCATCTTCTTTGTCTGCTTTCTTCTGCACACATAAAAAAATCGAACTAGGCCATAAAGGTAATTTTGCTCTTTATTTTGGTTTCTTTTGCATTGCCTATTATCCTTACTAGCTTTAAGCTGAACAAGCACGAGGAATGAACCAAGTGTCAATTGGATTTTAACAAAGTTTGAGCTGAAATTTATTATAACAATCATTACAAGTATCTTGATAAAATGAAATCCGTTTAGCGGCGGCTAGTCCTTGCCTAAGCGGTCTAAGCTCTAGGCATTGGATGTGGCGTCCGACTAGCGTCTAGCGAATTTTAGAACTTTGACACAAACATAAAGAAAATACAAGATAATTTGCACAAGGAAATCAAATTCAATTTGAGTAGGACAGAGTATTCAAAAGTTCAAGAAGTCTGTGAGAGTATTTTCTACTTACGTCCCCTGCATATTAGATGAAGATGCTGGGCCATTACTAGCAGGGATAGATCCCAAAAGCTTATTCCTATCGAGTCGAAGTTCCTCAAGGTATTTCAAGTTACCTAATTCAGAAGGTATCTTTCCAGTCAATCCATTGGAGCCAAGATTTCTGTAAAAGCAGAATATAACAGTTAATTAACAGTAAGAAAATGAATAAAAAATAGTATAAAACTTCATGAATGAGTTTCGATATCTAGAACTCAATCAACGAACATTTTCACTATGGCAGTTAAGCTTCCGATCTCGGGTGGAATCATTCCGGTTAGCTGGTTTGAACTTAAATCCAACACCTTGAGTTCTTTTAAAATGCCGATTTCCTTTGGTATTGTACCGATCAATGAATTCCCATGCAGAATTCTGTAAATGAAAGACAGAAACAACCAGTCAATATGACCCCAGCTTAACAATTATCAATAAAATCCAATTTGATCGCACAATAAGAGCTTACAACTCTTGCAAAGCTGAGAGCTGGTACAGCTCTGGAGCAACAAAACCCTTCAATGATGCCCCGGATATGTTGCTGCAATTTGAGTGATGTCACAAATGAGAGTTTAATTTGACAATAACATCATACTGCTATACACTCCCACATTCTCGCCATCAATCTCATTAATTGAAGTATATAAATTCTTGCATTGGTGGCCACAATTTTCTATTAAATAGAACCAATGGAAAAGCTTACATCTTTATTACATTATCCCCAGCCATAGAACAAGAAATGCAGGACCAATCACAAGGATCCGAATCTAGAGAATTCCAATTCGACAGAATCAGCAGCGGGTCCTCAATAATAGCTCTCTTAAAGGAAGTTAAGGCTTCAACTGAAAAAACCCAAAAATTTCTGGTAAGAAAGTTTTCAAATATGAACTCTACTCAACAATTTGCAATAGCCACATTCATAAATTCACTTGCCACGTTTCTCAACAACAAAATCGAAGATGTTTACACAATTACGTCAGATAATAGCTCCGACAAAATTGATTAATTATCCATCACATTACTTAAAAAGGATAAAAAAAACTATGCTTCCGAAGTATCAACAATCAAGATCTGTGGAATAAAATACAAGTGAAGGGGTAAAACTCGCCTTCATTCTTCGGAAATGCAGCAACACAATCAGCAAGAAAGAGCCCTAAACTCAGCAAAAGAACTTGACATGAAGTAAAACATTCCATCTTTTTCCAAGATTTCACACACAGAAAAACACTCAACAGCTTGACGAATCACCCATCTACAACAGATTAACAGAAGTCTTGGAAAGAAACAAAGAAAAGATTCTAAAGAGTTAAAAAGGAAGTGGGTCAAGAATTGGAGAAGTAAAAAAGAAATCTAAAAAACCAGAAGAGGATAAGCAAGATTCCCTCTTTCTTTCTTGGTGAAATGGAAAGGATTTAAGAAACCAAAGCGAGCAAACTTAACAGAAATATGGGATAAAAGAATCAGCAACAACCCGTGAAAGCAAAACCACTGAAAAATGGGAGTGGATTTAAAAAAGGAACCCTCGAAGAAGAGAAAGACTTGAATCCAAAGAGAGGTTTGGTGTCAGTAACAGAGAGTGACAGGCGGTGAAAGCAAAAGAAAAATGGATAAAATGAAGAAAAAAACCTTGCAAATTCGAGTCGCGGAAAGAGCTGGATAGAGTGTGACGTTCATGATTTTGTCTGTTTGTGTTTAAAGAATATAAATTGACAGTTATTATTTGTTTACTTGTCTGTCGTTTTTGGTGGGGATGCAAGGTCGGAGCACGAAAATGGTAGTGGTTTAGTGGAATAACAGCTTTAACTTTAAATTCTAACTAATTTTTTATCAAATAAATTTATTTTATTTTTAACTCTTTTCATTTTGAGTAGGTCTCTCGTGAGACGATCTCACAAATCTTTATCTGTGAGATGTACCGATATTCACAATGAGTAATACTCGTAGCATAAAAAATAATACTTTTTCGTAGATGACCAAAATAAGAGATTCGTCTCACAAAATACGATCCATGAGACCGTCTCACACAAGTTTTTACCTTACATTTTTTCCAAAAATTATTGGATTTTCAATAATTATTATGCTTTCCATTCCAAATCATAAATATTAAAATTTTATAAAATAAAAGGTATATTAAGAAGTTTAAAAAAAATTTGTAACTCTTTTGAGAAAAATTGACTCTACAAAGTTAATATCGTTATTATAGTCAAACATATATTTAATTATGTTTAAGTTAGAGATATGAATGAGTTGAATTTCTAAAATCTTTAAGAATCATATCTAGTAAGCTCGTAAATTTTCGAGAACTGAACGGACTATTCATCGATCTAGTTTTGTAGATAATCTTATTAGAAAAAAAATATATATATTTGCAATATATGATAAAAATAATTATGATATGTTAAGGGTCTTTGAATGAGTGTAATAATTCGAGCTTGAAGTTGAATGACTCGATCAATGAAAATATATATTTGATTATGTTGACATGAAAAATCATTCAATGTAAAGTCGGCCGGTTTTTATAGAAATACATATCTGGTACTTATTAGATAATTCACAAAACTCTTGTGATACGATCTAATGAGTCTATTTTGTAAGACGAGTCTTCTATTAGAATCACCCATTAAAAAATATAATTTTATGTCAAAAATATTAATTTTTATTGTAAATATGATTATAGTTGACTCGTCTCATCAATAAAAATCTGTGAGATTGTCTCACTTCAGACAATTTTGTTTAGTGGATTTCCCAAAACAATGAGACAAATGATTAATTCAGTATCATTTTTTTTATGATTTTGAGAGTAAGATGTTTGTTATTTTTTGGGTTGTCCATTCTATCTGTATTGAACGAAAACGTGTTCTACTTTTTTTAAATAGAAATTATTTTCGCGGATTAATTTATTTGTAGAGGATACATACAATCACAAGCGATGTTACGTTAATATCATTATACAATTATTGTGTTTTTTTTTCATTGGCTCAATTATTGCCTTTTATTTGAACGGGATGTATCATTTTGCGAGTAGGTCTCTTGTGATACGGTCTTACGAATTTTTATCTGTGAGACGGGTCAACCTATCAATATTCACAATAAAAAAGTAATACTCTTAGCATAAATTGTAATAGTTTTTCATGGATGACCCAAATAAGAGATTCGACCCACAAAATTGATCTGTGAGACCGTCTCATAAGAGTTTTTATGTCATTTTGCACTAGATAAACAAAAATATACTATGCTAGATTCTTTTAGAAAAATAGGTTGACCAAAAATAGGTCCATATTCATATTTTTTTAAAAAAATTTCCAGTTTCATAATCTATCTTGCAAGCCCTAATTTCACATAACTCTAAAATTCAATGAAACAATATTTTTAAATTTTTTTGCGAATTTCAAAATGTTTTATCTTTATCTAATCATTAAAAGATCTTTTTGAATTTATTAAAAAAAAAGGTGCTAATAATATATCGAGCAGGTGTCTTGTTACTCAAATAAAATATTCATCTCACAAAATTGACATATGAAACTGTATCAAATGAGTTTTTATATAATATATTGTAGTAATATAGTATAAGGCACAAAGAAGATGTGATATTGTTAAAGCTTGAAGGGTCCTCATGACAGTGCTTCCAAGCAAGACATCCCAAGATTCATTATTATAATTTCCAAATTAGTCAAATTTCATTAAATATATACTCCGAATTTCCAAGATTCCTATCATTATTTTAAAGAACGACAACCGATGATGTGTCGATCATTGATAGGCTCCGATAAAAGAAAATTTGTGTTTTATTTTTAGAAGAATAAATTAAATTTTCTTTCTAACTCGTCTCTTCGCAAAAAAAAAAAAAATTTTGTTAAAATAACAATGATAAATGCATTTGGTTTTGCAAATTATATGGATCTCCTCATGTTGCCATTTTTACTGAAACAATCTTTCCACTTTAGACTTTAATTTTTTAAAAACAGCATAATAATATTTACACAACAATTAATTCAAAGTGGATACTTTGTAATAACTTTTTTTTTTTTGAATGAATTGCATTGGCAGCTGGAAAACATTAAAGGTTGTTCTTCTATTGGGCCCTTTGATCTTAATTTTATTTTCAACAGACACCAACTCAACGAGCCATAATTTATCTTCCAACATTCTGTAGTATTTTATTCAGTGTTCTAAAAGGTAATCATCTAAGACCGTTTATATGGTTGTTTATCGTCTTGATCTTTAAAAAAAATTATATTAGTTGTCCTACATCGGTTGGATAAAATACATGAGAGTTGTATATATGGGCTTGGACAATCCTCCTCTCTTGAGCTAGTTTTTAGGGTTTAGTTAGGTCCAAGTTCCACTCTTAACATGATATCAGGGCACAGGTTCCACCGTTATGTGTTGGACCACCCGTTCTGCCAATAGTTAGGTCATTTGTAAACTTCACGCTCCAGATGTTCATTCTTGGACGTGAGGAGGGTGTATTAGTTGTCTCACATCGGTTGGATAAAATACATGACGGTTGTATATATGGGCTTGGACAATCTTCCCTTCTTGAGCTAGCTTTTGTGATTGAGTTAGATCCAAATTCCAATCTTACCAGACTAAAAATGATCATCGAAACATAATTTCAGAATTAAAATTATATTGATTAAACGAAAAATATAAAATTAAAAATATCACAACCAATACATACATAATTAAAATGGATATTTTTCTTAAAATAAAATGACTTGATCTCTAGATTTGAGAAATTTGCGGGTAAAGAACAAAAAAGCGCCAGATATTTAATGGTTGAGTCCAAGAAAACGTGCATTAGAAGGATGGATTGGAAACATTTGTTTCCACGCTTTTTCTCGGGCAAGCCTAATCATCGACCACTTATATACCATCCATATTTATTGTATTACAGTTTTCATGCTTTGCATATGGCATAAATTATATATCAAATTAAATACTCGAAGCTCTTAAATTAAGCTCTTAAATTTATGTCACGATTTTAACAATATGTATCTATTTGTAATAAATATGATTTTTTCCCCTAATATTATGAATTAGGATATATCCTGTATATTAAATCTGAATGTTTCTAATGATATTTATACTTCATTTTGTGTATCTACATTCTATTTTATATGTAAAATATGTATCAAATTTATTCACAAATAGAGTGCGAAATAAAAAAAAATAGATCGTTTGAAAATTTCTCATTTTACGCGGGTTTAATTCACATGTGAGTCTCCCGTGGGCCGTATCCATAACTCAGCAAACCAGAAACAACTGGGCTCATATGTGAACAGATAACATTAAATGGGCCACATTTAATTTTGTTGTTGGGCCGAGCCGAGATCAAATCGTATTGAACCTTCGACTGCGAACTAGTGTTAGCTTACGAGGAGAGAAGATTGAGTCAAATTTTAAACCAGAGTTACTGCATTAAACGCACGTTTTGTAAATAATAAAATCCATATAAAATAATTAATAAAAAAATAAAATAATGTCCTAATGAGATCATAACAATCTAGACATAATTAATGGAGATATTATATTTGTATACGTATGATAATAACAACAAAACCAGTTCCTCCAATTGGGTTGACGGATATTGGTTAAGTACATACATTTGAAATTTTGTGCGGATCAAAACTTAAATAATTAACGATTTAATTAAATATAATATGTCCTAATATACCACGTAAGCAAAATGGTCCAAACTATAAATTATTTGGTTGTGTATGTAATAATTTAATCACTCTAGCAGTAATTTCATTCTTGATAATAATTAATTATTATGTATAGATATATTCCACATGCACCTGTAAATAAACAATCGAAGAAAATTATTTACGCAATGTTTATTTTGATCATCGCATCTACTTGAGTTAGTCGATTATATTTTCATAAAAACTCATATGAGACAGTCTTACGAGTCAATTTTGTGAAATAAATATCTATCTCTAATCAATTCATGAAAAAATTTTACTTTTATGTTATAGATGTTACTTTTTATTTTAATTACGGATCATGTTGACTAATCTCACGGAAATAGATACGTGAGATTGTATTACAAAAAAACTACTATTATATTTTTATAGACCATAGAAATATTAGTTTGTGGCATGATAAATAATTTAATATAATGGATTTCTATGGTGCATAACTTAATTAATTTTACAATCGCTTGCTATTCACCGTGGTATTTCATGTATACAGGGATGTTTTTAAGCTTGTAACCTGAAATCCGTGATGGTTTAGGCTCGCTAAGTCAAAAAAGATTTTTAAACTCAGACCTAATCGTCGGCTCGTGAGATTTAACGGCTCGATTCGTTTATACCCGTTTGTTGACAAGATGGAGTGCGGGCATCCAAACCTATATATAATCTACATCTTGCTTGCGATATTGTTTAATTTTCTATTATAATATATTTCACAGGAAACTTCTCAATAGTACTCATTTCCAATGTGCTTAATGATCATAAAAATTTAGGTCAAAATTTGCTTCATATATGACAAAATATTTTTATGCGATTAAAAAAAATTCATAAGAAGGTGATGATAATATTGGAATATTTTTTATATGTGCAGACAATTTACTTTAAATTTAATATTCCACGCCTGTTCTCTTCGACCAGCGGTGGCCAACGAAGTTGTGGGCTTCATATATAGATAACCACAGTTTAAGCACTATTGCAAAACGTGAGCAGTCTTAATTTATTCAATAATTATAATAATACTGATGACAAAATTCAATAATTCAAAAACTGATTAATAATTAAATAACTATATAATATAAAATGTTCTGATCTAATCAAAATTACCTACTCACTGAACATGCATGTATGTATGTATGTATGTATATATATAATATATATATACATCCTCGTCGGTTCTTTAAACTCTCAAACATTTAGAATCAAGAGTTTTCAGTAGTTGTCCACTGTTCTTCAAAATGGCAAAAATACACCCTAAAGTAGAGCAAATTACAAATAATCTATCGGAAAAGGAAACATACACTATATGGATGAAATCCCTTATGTTTCATGGAAATGGTTGCACAATTTTCAATTCCAAAGGTGAAATCGCGTTTCGGGTCGACAATTATCAGCAAAGATGCAGTACCAAAGTGTTTTTGTTGGATTCCGAAGGCCAAGTTTTGTTTTCTTTAACTAGAAAGGTAAGCACGTACGTTTCAAACATACAACAATTACTCGTGTTTGGTGTTATTTAGTTCGAGTCGGTTCAAAATTTGCAGAAACTACGAATTTTCCAACGCTGGGAAGGCTTCAAATGGATTTATTCAAAGGGAAAAACTGATAGACTACCATGGTTTCAAGTTAGAAGAAATCACATTATTTTATTCCGCAATATGTCTTTCCAAGTTAGTTTCAAGTGTGATGAAAAGATTAGAGATTGCTACAAGATTTTAGGTTTGGAAGGGAAATCCATACTCAAGATTATAGACTTTTCAGGCCAAATTTTGGCAGAGGTCAGTCTTGTTAGTGCATATATATACACACAGTAATAT